>NC_139707.1:23559841-23634841 GCF_964188405.1 Protomyctophum parallelum | reverse complement strand
GTACCTGGCCTAGGGGGTGCCAAGATACACAACAAAAAACAGGGGAGTTTACCAAAGAAATATAATTTATTGATTAACAAAAAATAAGTAATCAAACGATAAATAATGAATAAACAGATGAAGTATGGAGATCAGTATGGTGTAGTGCGTGTATGCATGAGTGAAATGTATGTGTGTGCGTGTTGTATGTATTAACAGAAATGTTGAAAAGTGTGCATGGTGGAAAAGGTGCAGGAGGCAAATGAAAAGAACAGAACTGAGGAAGGACTGGAGAAGCAGGCATTTATAGGGCGTCGACACCCGGGCCCAGGTGCGAGCTGATCATCATTAGTAGCTCTGGTCCCCAATCCTATTGGATAGGGTAAACACAACATATACCAAAACCAGACAACCTAAGAGTAATATCATAATATAGGGAACCGTCACAATATCAATACTTTTGTACTTTTACTCAAGTAAATTTAGATTTCCAAACTTTTACTTGTAACAGATCAGTATTTCTACATTGCAGTATTGATACTTTTACCTAAGTAAATAGTGTGAGTATAGGATACTTTTTGCATGGTCCTAACTATAAGTTCTATTTAAAAGGAAAGTTGTAAGTCTACTCTTAACATAGAGAAGCCTCCCAGACTGAAAATAGGAGACGGTTCCACAGGAGAGGAGCCTGAAGCTTTTCAGATTATGACGGTGTGTGTGTGTGTGTGTGTGTGTGTGTGTGTGTGTGTGTGTGTGTGTGTGTGTGTGTGTGTGTGTGTGCGTGCGTGCGTGCGTGCGTGCGTGCGTGCGTGCGTGCGTGTTTGTGTGTGCATGTGCACATTTGTATTAGTGCATTAACACATTAGCCAAAGTAAAGCCAGATAGATTGCCTCACCACCATGCATGGTTACTGAATCCTCCAGCACTCCAACTCGCACGCACGCACGCACACTGCATGCCATATGGCATTAATGAGGTACTGGGGATCAAAGGTCAGTAAAAGTGGATGTATGAGGTTACAAAGTGGATGTTGACAGTTTAATGAGCTTACAAATCTCCCAAACCCACATGAACATTTCATTGTTAATTGTTCAAGCAGATGACAAATTAACCTAATTTACATATAAGAAATTAAGAACTGCTCCAAAAATCTAATGCACTGACACCCACGATTAGGAGATGATTGCTGGTATGAAACTCATTATATTATTTATTTATTATTCTTTTATTTCAAGATGTATTATTTTAAAGTCAAATTACTTGTAATTTTGCTTGAATGAGCAATGATTTTGAAGAAATGTATTTTAATCATATTTCAACGCATATACAGTATCACCTATACTATACTATACTATATATGGAATTGTATGCCGAGGTTTATAATCATCAGGATGAGTGCTTAATGCTTATGGCTCCACAAGCTGCTCCAGGGGAAGAGAGAACAAGGTACATGCTCTGGTTTTCTGGGTCAATATGAGTGGGTGCTATTTGAATAACCAGTGCACGCACGCACGCGCACGCACGCACGCACGCACGCACACACACACACACACACACACACACAGGCGCACACACAGGCGCACACACACACACACACACACACACACACACACACACACACACAGGCTCACACACACAGGCGCATGTGAATGTGAATGTGCATGTGCTTGGACTCACAGAAATGAGGCCTGCTTCAGGTGGAAGGTTGCTATAGAGACTAATCCAGGTGAGGACAATGTGAACAGCCTGTGATGGGTCCATGCAGGTGACATCTGTTCGTACCCGCATGCTGCTCTGTGAGTGGCCAGCCAGGCAGCTGAATGGTACAGTACACCAGTGGTTTTAAACTGCTGGTCCAGAGACAACCAGTGGTCCTTGAAGAGATTCCAAGTGGTCCCCAGCTAAATGATGGACAGTTGGTTGGTAACTAAATGGACCCTTATAGATCTATATTTTATGCTCTCAAGAGTTAAATTATTATATAAATCCGCATTCATTTATTTACAAGAAGTCTATACACAATTAGAGAATGTGGAAGAATAATTGTTATCTCTCCTATGGTACCAACATCAATACAGTACAAAATCTTATCCAACAACAACAACAATATTCAAAGTTTGGTGTCTGCGAGGCTAAATCTCATCAAATGGTGGTCCGTGGCACAAATGCTTGAAGTAAATACTCAAGTATTTAAAAGTACAAATTACAAAGTAAAACTTCTTTTTAATATCAATGCTGTATTGTAGTAGCCTATATAACATAAACAATCACACCTGTGTGAAGTGAGGGGCGCTCTTATCATTGATTCGTACATCATAATGATGTAAAATATGTCTATTTGCTCAGACACTGACGAAAATTCTCCATTCATTGTCATTGTCAATGGGAATTTAATGTTTGTGTAGGACAAGTGGCAAAAAACTACTTTCTGGCCTTGACAGCCCATACATCCAAACAGAAAAGTCCTATATTTGATTGCATTAAACGACATTACTCACTTTGCCACTTGATTTGCGCTCCCTTTATGCATGCACATACCCTCTATAAGCTATTTATACTGTATATTTTCGAAATCTGACATGAAAGGATCCTTCAGCTCAATGTGTATTGGCTTTCTTCCCCGAATCGCTTATACATTAACATTTTATTACCAGATAATTATATTTAGACGGAGGTTTAAGAAGGAATACTCACTAGTCACTATGTCTAGTTTACAAGCTTATTTAACCCACACACAGTAGAAATAATTAACCGAACAACAAACCGGAGGATCTAAATGCTAGGGTATCTCTAGCCATGTAAACCTCAAACAGAAACTAGCTTTAGAAACGCAGGCAGGCACCATGCTAATGAACAGGAGGGAGAGAACAGGGCAACAGGCCTCGGGGATTTGCATGGTCTGTCATTATCAGTAACCTCCTTAACTGTCAGAGCACACACAGCCTACAGGCAGCACTGACAAACTCTCACTCAGGCACGCACAAGCGCATGCACACACACACATATGCACACACACACGCACGCACGCACACACGCACGCACGCACGCACGCACGCACGTACACACGCACATACGCACACAGGTACGCACGCACGCACAGATACACACGCACACACACAGATACACATGTTCGTCAAAGTGTCTGTTTACACACAAACAGACCAAATAAAGTGTGGTTCCGCAGCAGTTCTAACATACAAAGTACCTGTTAAGCCTGATTGATTGATTGATTGATTGATTGATTGATTGATTGATTGATTGATTGATTGATTGGTTGGTTGGTTGACTGACTGACTGACTGACTGACTGACTGACTGACTGACTGACTGACTGACTGACTGACTGACTGACTGACTGACTGACTGACTGAAAATTGTATGACAGTTTTTCTGATTATTAACACACGTTTTTCACAACCTAATGGCATTCTCAAAACTGCACACACAAAACTGAAAACCTCACACACAAAATGTTAAACCCTGACTCTCCTTTTCCACGATGACTCTTTGCCATGAAATCTCTTAACTGTTTCCAAAATGGAACTCGCGTTTTCATTTGGTACAGTACACACAGCCATATTTTTAAATGACACACACATACCATTCATTGAGTACACACAACTAAGCATTTGCTGCCTCCTAAGCCTCCTCCATGGCCTGGAGCAGTGTGACCTGGCTCTGTGGGTTCCATTCATATACCTTCTACCTCCAAGCTGAAAAAAACCTCCTCAATAGAATTCAGGAAATGAGAATAAGGTGGAAGGTATAGATCGTAAAAATGTGGGTGGTCCTGGAACCACTCACGCACTTGAGCAGCCCGGTGGAAGCTCATTTTGTCTCAGATGACAATGTAGTCGATTCACTGTGGGTCATCTATGTGGTCAGGTGTTACCAACAAATTGCTCACCAGACCTGAATGTTTAGAGATTTGAATAGTTGTGTGTGAGATTTTACGTGATAAGTGTGTGCAACAACCGGACATTGTTTGTAGTGTTTGTGTGGACAACAAGGTGATGTGTAATTGACATCAGAGTCTAAAGAAGGAAAGTCAGAGTCTAATGCAGATAAGGGAGTGTGATGTATAGTGCAAATTGTGTCGAGTGATTAGATACATGAAGTGAAGGTTGTGCAAATTGTGCCAAGTTTCTGTGTGTAAACAATCGTGAAAAACTGTAACAGTTTGTAGAATAAGCACAGTTCAAGGAAAGCACAGTTCAATACAAGGTCTGGTAAGAGCAAATAATAGTTTTATATCACACCATTTGACAAAGGTGCTATAAAACACAGTTTTCCCCTTACGAGACATGTACAGAACATTTAGCACTATTGTTGTGTAATGGGCAAAAGGTATGCACTATATACAGGTAGCTGCCTAAGACACATACTGAACTGTTGTGTAGATTATACATACAGGCGTAAACTAGAAACACATAGACACACAGCCTCAGGGAAACAATTGTTGTTCCACTCAGAGATACAAGCTGGGCGCTGGCAATCATTATGATGTTTGTCATGTCAAGATACAAACAGCGGTTAGGATAGTAAATGCACTAAATGGTACTGTGTGTGTGTGTGTGTGTGTGTGTGTGTGTGTGTGTGTGTGTGTGTGTGTGTGTGTGTGTGTGTGTGTGTGTGTGTGTGTGTGTGTGTGTGTGTGTGTGTGTGTGTGTGTGTGTGTGTGTGTGTGTGTGTGTGTGTGTGGATACATAATAGTAACCAGCAGAAGAGGGGTTATACAGTGATGCAGTAGCCGCAAAGTAAATGATATACTATACTAGTTCTAGATTTTGATAGTACTAATTACATACTATCACTTGAAACATTAAAGTGGTGAACACATTAATGCATTAATTAACACACATAATAATAATAGGATTGTGAAACAGGCCATTCTGCATAATGAGCACACAATTCTGAAAGTACCGGTATGTTTTGATGCCAATACCTTTGTACTGTTACTTTAAAGTAAAATGTTAGAGAGCTTTTACATTACTGCATTGTGGTAGACCCACTGCTAAATTGCAAAGTAGGCCTACATCTTCCACCACTTATAGTGTCGTAATTTTGAAATGTAACACCCCAATTCATACTTTCATTGTTTGTTTGTTTGTTTTTACTTTTCTTTGTCATTTGTCACCATTGAACACAGAATGCTGGTGGAGTCAGTAGGTAGCAGTGGTTCAGAATTAACAGATGTTAGGGGTACAACAGTTATTCAAACTAAAGCGGGAAAAAAAATGATTAACAATCTATCCCTAGTTTAGATATGTCATTATAGGTGAAAAGTTTCAAAAGACAACATAAAATAAATAGCAGATCTGCAAGGTCGCATCACATTGTGACATGTTGTGAGCTTGCGTTGAAGATCTGCTATTTTCACTACTTTTTCAAGATCCCGTGAGTATAAAATATGGCATATGTGGTTATTCAATTCAGTGGCATGCAATACAAAAATACTAGTATGTAAGTAAGTAAAAAATACTATCAAGTTTCTTGATTATTCGATTCATCGAAAAAGTGATCAATAGACCAATGAAATCACTGAGAAAACAATGGATTGTTGCAGCCCTAAATACGACATGGCCGTTGGAGTATAGGGTGTAGCCACAGCAGGACCAGGTGTGACAGTCGGTCCATTGCGAGGAACGGTAACCAGGATACTGAAGAGTGTGAGCCTTTCCCTTCCTCCGGCTTTAAACAAATATTGACTGGAGCTGCAAGCTGGGACAAACAGGCTCACAGCTACACAGCTAAATAATGAAGGTGCAGGACAGGTTTTCACATAATGACTCCATCTAACAGTGTGACATATTCTATGTGAAGGCCACGATGTCTTAGCAACTTTCTGAGGCGATTTAAGAATTTTTAATTTTTATTTAATTCACTGTGAAGTGCACAATGGGCCATAATATAGGAAATGGACATTTTTTCCGTTGTAACATTGAAGTACTCCATGGACTTAAATATTGCTGTGCAGGCCTGGTCAGTTAGTACATAATAGATGAAGAGTTTGGGAGTAGACAGTGAGACCAGTAGAGAGGTATATGGACAATTACGATGGGATCACTCAACTCACGTTCATTAACCTTGTGCTTTTATCCAGTGATCACAGTAACATGTCGATCTTGTGTGTTATTATTTGCATCTAACAAGTCCTTTAACAATATAGCACACTGCCAGTGTCAAAGCACTGGATAATTTCCTGACTGGTTGGTAAAAGTGAGCAGATTTATTCTAACATTGAAGGTTTCCTGTAGTCTCAGGCTGAGCTGTAAAGTCTACTGTACATTAGAACTACACAGACTAGCGTGAAGTCCAGTCATTTTTCAACTATTTTTTTAATATGCAAATGTCTTGCTTATCAGTTATTCCAATGACTACATCATGCAACAGAAACCTGTCAGAGGGGTTTTATGCCCTATAAGACATGGTAACACTTCAACAGAAACCTGTCAGAGGGGTTTTATGCCCTATAAGACATGGTAACACTTCAACAGAAACCTGTCAGAGGGGTTTTATGCCCTATAAGACATGGTAACACTTTCAATGAAAGAAACAACAGAAACCTGTCAGAGGGGTTTTATGCCCTATAAGACATGGTAACACTTCAACAGAAACCTGTCAGAGGGGTTTTATGCCCTATAAGACATGGTAACACTTCAACAGAAACCTGTCAGAGGGGTTTTATGCCCTATAAGACATGGTAACACTTCAATGAAAGAGGAATGAACTATACTGAAATGTTTTGACAATGGTCGGTTGATTCCATATCTGTGCATTTCCATTAACATTACTTTTTGCAGTAAAGCCAACACAAAAGGCTTTTGAATCAACAATGTTCATAACTTCTAGTTTATTGCAGTTAGATAAAAATAAAAATTAACTTTCAAACAATAAGAATACTATAGTTAATTAAACACAAAAATACAATAATAAAAAAGTCAATAAAGGGAGAATAAGATTGAACAGTACAGTGGGCATATATTTGTGATGGCTACAGGCAGAGTATATCGCCACATCCAAATGGCAGATGGTTCCTTATCATGGCTGGCGTGTGTGTGTGTGTGTGTGTGTGTGTGTGTGTGTGTGTGTGTGTGTGGTTAATGGTTAGTTAATGATTAACATAACCTTCCCATTAAGCCCATCTCTCTTCTGGTGTGTTGCCTGCAGGCTGCAGCCTCCCTTCATGACGTAGGAGATGCTCTAATGAATAGGTCCCCACAGTGGAAAAATATACTATTGTCATGAATGTCCCAATGGAAAAGTGATTACTGTGAGACGTAAAATTATATTATGAGTCCTGAGTGTTTTCCTCCATACTAGAAAGGCAGAATACTGCATAGGCTCTTATCCATTCAAAAGGTGAAAAGATGATGATCATGTACACCGATTAACACTGCAATTCATAACTTAAAACGTTATTTTAGCCATTCTGTGTGGTAGCTTAATAATAATAGTAATAGAATATAACTAACACATCTGCAGTGCGTGGTTGGAGGTGGTCTCCCTGCAGTTCCATTGAGACATGCATACTCGACTCGTTGACAAGTAACGCATGTCTGAAGCTCATAAGTGCAATATCTCGCCTATAGTCAAAATGGGGATGAGCAGGAGACATTTTGATCTCACATGCGCGAGATAGAGGTTTCAATCTTGTGTATATACTAGGACAAGATATCATATGGATAGTAACTTTAAATATGATTGTTCACGGTTTGACCACTTTGTAGTGCTCAATAGCCATCACATGTCTTCCAATGCAGGAGATGAGAATCAACACTGCTGCTGCATTAAAAAGGCATTGTCCTGAGGGGACTGCCACACAGGAAACATTAGTTAGTTATTTAACACAGACTCGACTCTATCTCATCATAATTATTGTCTCTATAGCCTAAACGATGATATCTTGAACTCTATACATATAGGATATACATGTAGGCCGGCGCTATAGTATGTCAACTTACAATTGTTCTCAATTCTAACACCATAGGCCTATATACTCAATAACCCCCCCCCCCCCCCCAAAAAAACACATATATCTTTTTATCTCATTAAAAAAAAACTCCTGATAGTCAAGAAACTGATCTTATAGGCTAGACCTTTCTTGTATAATCCTATAGTGTGAGTTAATTGGCCAGCAAATTAGGTGACCCCTAGTCTGTATGAAATAGTCTATTCAGTATTCACCTGTTGCTTTAGGTTTAGCCTACTATAGATGGCAATGAGGAAAGGGGTCCCCCTCCCCACCCCCCAATAAAAATAGAGAAAAGAAAAATAAATAAATCCGTAAAAGCAATACAAATGAAACAGTATTTGTGTTTGTTTAAATTCTGGGACTGACAATAGGCTATTGTCTGTCAATGATGCTCTTCAATGGTGGGAGGTAAAAAATAAAATAAAATAAAAAAAGAAGAAGATGAAGATCTTCGACATTCCTCTTCTTCAGTC
This sequence comes from Protomyctophum parallelum, assembly GCF_964188405.1. Lineage (NCBI taxonomy): Eukaryota > Metazoa > Chordata > Actinopteri > Myctophiformes > Myctophidae > Protomyctophum > Protomyctophum parallelum. The sequence goes on along the minus strand of NC_139707.1, from coordinate 23,626,415 downwards.
GCCAACCTGTATCTGCATAACGCGAGCCGAACGAACAAAACTTCATCTTCAGGTATTGTGCGTGAGGCTCAACGTGAGGCAAATACAGACAACGAAAAGTAACGAAAATGTCCGAATGTCTTGATGGTTCCGTGTCTCGGTCTCATGTGGTTTCTGTCCGACCTTAGAAACAGATGAGGGAACAAAAGTTAAGAGCAGCTATTACAAAAACAACGTTTTAAACGAATTTAAATAGCCTACATGCTACATACAACTTCAGTCAGCCTACCTTTTAGCCTACTGTGGGAGCAGGTGAAAAAGAGCTACACTCAGTTAAACTTTTGCGCGCATCTTAAGGCCTATAGTCACACTGAATGTCTGCGGCTGGTGGCAGGTATACACCTTTTATACCTCAAGTCCTCAACAGTATCTCTCTCTCTCTCTCTCTCTCTCTCTCTCTCTCTCTCTCTCTCCTGGCTATTCCACATCAAATGGGAGGGTAAGTGTGTGTGGATCCTCGTGGCGCGCGCATAGAGCACAGACACCTGTCGCACGGTGCGTTGCTCTGATCCAATATTGACACAAGGGGGAAGGGTGAGAGAAAGGCCGCACACACACACACACACACACACACACACACACACACACACACACACACACACACACACACACAAGCCTCTCTCACCGTCCATTATCGTTACCGATCCTTTCCCTCTCTATGCAAACCGGCCCCCGCCCCTTCACTGTCTCCCCCCCCCCCCTCCCTTCTACCACGCAGCACATCTGACCTTTGTGCCAGCCCTGATGATGATCCACGGGAGGAGAAAGGAAGCATTGAAAGGTAACTTCATTCATTCAGCTTGTTAGTCATGTCATAGAGAAGCCCGCCCCACCTGCCGACTTCGGCTGTGTATCCGTCAGTCTTGTTCAGCGCTCGGCCCAATCATTTACACATCATTTCCATATCATATGGCTTGCAAATAGGTTCCTACCGGCCGGGCTATTGCCAGCTCGCTGGGCACACCCTGCCCCCAGTGCCCACCAAAACTTTGGAACGAACTCAACGAAGTTATGGAATTGGGCAAGCCGCAACTCATATTGTTGAGTCTGTCAAAATGCGTTTGTAGCTTACATATTGATGAAAGAATAACCTGGTTTGTGGTTGGCATATAGGCCTATGTGAGTAGCCTATAAGCTACTTCTCATCGCATCCTGTCTATTTATATTCATAAGCTATACACAAAATACACAAAGCGCTGCTGGACACTTCTTTTGCAAGCATTCATAGTATAGGCTACTGTAGCCTATGCAATAGTGTCTGTCGTATAAGTGACTATGTGGCCATTGCTTTAAGTAATGTCAACACTGGAGGGGGACATTGTGTTCTTGCATATATAGATTTAATGCCTTTTCTGTCCTAAAATCACCCAACCACTTAGTCACTGGACTTCATGGAAAGTGATAAAACATCTAGAAACATAATTAGAAACCTTATACCTAGACATTTTGCAGCACTCATGCATACTTTGCATATAGTTATATTTAGCCTATACTGTAAAAGTAAATGGAAAGCCAATTTTTTTTATTAATTACAGAGGCTGTCAAAATGCATTTCAAATTACACATGATCGGTATAATACTACACACATATTAAATGATATGTTTATTTAATTAAAGTGTCATTCCACAAAAGGCAACAATTTAATTGTCATGAAAGGACACAATAATAGGAGGGAAAATACTGACAAAACAAGGACATACCAAGGTATCAGAGCAAAAGAGTGGACAGTTCAGTGTCAAGAGGGACATCCAGAAGGGAGGAGCTGCGTCCCCCTGGCCGTCAGGTGGCACTCCCACAGCGGCCAGGGGCAAAGGCCCACTGGTGACAGAATGCCCTGAGAGTATACGGACACCCCAGGCACCTAAAAGGCCTATTCATACTCCACTTTTAGGTGATAAGGTGACCACCAAAACAGTTGTTAGTAAAAACAGAGATGTACTGGGGTGAGTGTCTTATCACTGCAGCGACATCATGTTGTAGTTTTCGGTGGTCACCTTATCACCTAAAACTGGAGTATGAATAGGCCTTAAGGCGACAGACAAGCTGGAATCACCGTCCGGGCAGGGACCAGAGACCCAAAAAGCCCATACATTTTTCATTTTCCAGACCTTGAAAAGTATTAAATAAAATTCCATACCTTTCCATACTTGCGTAGGAACCCTGCAAAAGTCACACCATTTAATGGCATGTAAACTCCTGCCACAACCATTTTGTAAGATTATATACAGTAAGACACACACTTTGCATTCCTGTCTGAGGATATGTTGTGAATAAAACATGAAATTAAAAAGGTCTTTATCCCTTAAAACAGTAGGAATGCTCCAATTCATAATGACTGAGTGGCATGTCCGTAGACCAATAACTAAACACCATGTTAACTGCATATGTTTTGACGAGTATCAAAGTCTAAATCTATTTAAGTTGAATTCAGAACTTTCAGTGTGCACGATGAGTTCATTTCAGTTTTAAACTAGATTTGCCCCACTTGTTCCCTTACAGGTTTTATGACATTCATTTTCATTTATTTTTCTTTTTTCTTTTAGGTTTTATGACCTCAATTACACCCAAAAAACCTGAACATTCAGTGGATTTTCTGTGGTCTGAAGTTTTCTTTGGGGTTTTTTGGGCCTTTTGAGCTACAATGAAAACAGGCAACACAGGGAAACAGTGACATCTGCTGGCAAATCCCATTGACATATATGGAATTTGCAGTAAGTGATGTCACTTACTGCCGGCAAATCAGAGCACCTGTTTGAGCCAGAAAACCCCAGATCACAGAAAATCTACTGAATGTTAAAAGTTCATGTTTTTTGGGTGCCATGTCTTTTTTGGTACGAGTAAGGATCATGGTGCAAAATCTATCAAAGATGTTTTTTTATACAACAAACTGAAACCACCAAATACTGTCCATGCTGTGACCATATAAAGATATACCTAAAGGGACCATAACTGTTAACCCGATTTCTACAAGCATTAGTATTGTCAGTGAATTCAATCATGAATGTGATGTTTATTGATTTAGTTCTATTTTATGTATCAAATGAGAAATCGCCCCTACCATCCAGTACCAAATGTGTTTTGTTCACAGAAGCATCATTATCGAAAGCAAATCAATTCTGGACTAGATCTACAAAGTTTGATCAACCTGCTAATTCCGTGAGAAATGAAAGTTTGCACTTAGCATTTATGATACGGACACAACCTCTGATTTGTTATTGGCTAGTCCGACCAAGTCTCTTAATGTAGGCTTCCCATCCTGACTTCCTGTACAACTCGGCAGTCTCCAGCCTATTAGAGGCCCCCAAGATACCCCGTCCAACAATGATGACATCAGAGCCTTTGTTACAGATAACTTCTTCTGGGCTGGTGTACTGCTGTCCCAGCTCATCGCCTACAAAGAAAGGATATAGGTGAGAGATCAGAGCAGAGGGGTGAATACTGAGCTGAAATTTTACTTAACAGTAGATTCCTTGTATAACAGCACCACCCTGTGGTAGACAGTGGCAAGCTCTGAACATTGTGTCATCAATTTCTTTCTTTCACTACAGTGACTGAAGTTTAATCACTTAAACCCTATACTCAATTGACCGGATTCTACGGCGCTCTATACTAGCCCCCCACCTGTTTTTTCTCTTACACTATAGGTTCTCTATAAATAGCTGATCTACAAGCTCACAGCAACATGACGCAATGCAATTCTGACCCAATGTTGACCCCAGAATAGGGACACGATAGGGTTCATGTGGGTTCATGTGATTAAATATATTAAAGACATTTTACTTCATAATTCAAATGATACATAACTAAATCTAAGACAGGTCCAAAACAGAAGTCACTAGAAGTCAATTAACCTCCAGCTTGCATCTGCACCCCAGGAGTCATGTGGATGAACTCTGGTTGTTTGCTAATCTTTGACGTGCAGATAAACCCAAGAACAAAGTCTGGCTGCTCCTCTGCCATCTTCAGCTATAGAAGAAAAATAACACGCAAGTGATACACTGTGAGAAACAAACAGTATTATCAACAAATCTGAGATTAATTCAATTAAACCATCATGATATATAGTCATGCTTTTAACCATTTTCAAACTGGCATCCATATTATAGGCAATATTTTCTGAAATTTAAAATAGGCAATCGTTTCAGCACGATGAATTCTCATGACACCGTCATACAACAAACAAAAAACAGGGCTTAAGTGTTTAAGGGAAGACATGCTTACCACTGCCTGTGTGTATTCACCAGCAGCCAGTGAACCCTGGGAGCTCATCTGTGCTATGAGCAGACAGCCTCGCCCCATTGGCTTGCCCACAGCACTCAGCCCCTTCACTACTCCGGGACCTGGAACAGCATGGGCATTCACTATGTGGGACCACGACGCGATTTGGTATAAACCCCCTGAGGAAAAGGATAATCACAGAAATTAGTAATGATTTTGTGTTTTACCAAGACATCGCCATTCAGGGGCGCCCCGCGCCCAGATGGCATATAAAAGCGAAACAAGTGACCTGTTCCCACCAATTAACAGTATGCCAAATAGTGTTAAGTAAACATTCTTTTTTTGTGTCAAGTTATGTTAAAAGCAGCTTCAGGTTATTTTCAACAATGAATGAACCTGGCAGCTCAGCACATATTATTGTATTTCCATACGCTACAACTGAAGAGAAACTCCCATGACCAACAATGTCTACTAAAACCTCTGTCATTTTCTTACCTTCATACTGGTGTTTCACCGTGTTCCCAATGTCTGCAAACTTGCGGTCCTCAAAGATGAGGAAGTTGTGTTTCTCAGCCAGGGCCTTCAGTGCTTGACTGAAGCTTGGTGTGTAGTCCTGCATTTAGAGAGAACCACCATTTTAGCTTTGATGTTGCTCATTTGTTTTGTCTTGTCCTGATTGGGATGAGTTTGGACAGAGCATGGAATAAGGGGATTGAGGAGTAGACAATGCTACATGAAAAGTAATGCAAGATATTGCTTTATAACCTCATCACCTCGTGATTTGTTTCCATCCCTTTGCCTGCAGTATAATAGGTTAGGTGGATACTATGTTGTTTAAAAGGGGGAAAAGATCCCCCCCAATCATTTATTGTTCAGTTACAGAAATTTCTGAAAGAGGGCTATTCTGGCCTTTGGGTGGTCTTTAAACATGCACTCTATCCTGTTTAACTGGCTCCCTTCCTGGCAGTGGCAGATGCCTGTAGGTCGCCTACCTGAAGGATGTCCACATGGGTTTTAAGGAGGCATATCTTTGGACCCAGAAGGTCGGCCAGCTGGAGCAGCTCTTCGCAGCCCATCACATCGGCTGAGACACACAGGTTTGACTGCTTCTCTTCAATAATTCTCAGTAGCTTGGATGCCAGGGGGTGGATGTCTGGAAGTAAAAGCGTTATTCAAATGTGATATTAATATACAGATCCACAAATGTCGCCGATATTAGCATTTCTGTAGGACCTTTAGTCCTCCAATGGAATGTTACAGCTTTATACACAATGCAACATACTGGGTAGTTTTGCTCTGTCTTCATAGCTCAGTTCCTCGCTCTGGTCTTTACATGGTTTCTTGGTGACAGGAGAACCATTACCATTCTCCTCCTTAGTGCTGAATAGGCAAGAACATTTAAAAGTTGGGCTCAGGTGAATGTCACAGAGGGCAGGCAGAGCAATGTCTAATCTCACATAGACACATGCACAGCACATAAACCCTTTTAGGTCTTTCACAATAATAAAACACAATAAACGTTCTTTCACGCGTTTCAACGTAATCGGTCATCCTCATCTTACGTTGAAAAGGTGTCCGTTGCTCTGTCTGGATGAGGCAAATAAATATAAGTGAAAGGACATTTATTGAGTTTTGGCTGTTTGGGCCGTGCTGAGACTTTTACTTAATTCAGAGTGTTGCAGGCGTTACATTTTCTCTTAATATTAAAAACACCACCACCTAAGTGTTGTACCTAAAAGTATTGTTGTCCATTATGAATTTGCGTACGTTCTGGGCAGTACAGGAATCGATGCGTTCAGCTGCCAGCAGCACATTGAGCAGCTTAAACATGGAGATGATTGGGTAGAGGGTGATTCCCTTAGAGGCCAACTTCTCCACACCGCCTTGTGCTCTGTCCATTAGCACAATCGCATCAGTCACCTTCAACCACGACAAATTATAAGGTTAGTTTTAAATGACAGAAAATTATTCTACATTCTCACACTGAGCATTTCTTTGGGTTCGCTCATTATAATTAGTATTACCATTAATAGCTTATTTTAATATACCTTCAGTCCCTCTTTGTAGAGCACCTCAGCAGTCTCTAGGATGCTCGTGCCACTGGTCACGGTGTCCTCAATGATCAGACAAGTGTCACCCTCACGAACTGTCCCCTCCACCATACGCTTGGTGCCTAGGGGTTTACATTACACAATTATAGCACCTTAACTAATGTCCATAAGTATATACTGTAAAATGCACAGAATACATCTGCTGTTATGCTCACTCACCTTTGTTATCTCAGGTATTATATGTAAATACTTTAACTAGATCCCCCCCCCCCCCCCCCCTCCTCCCTTCTTCCCTTTATTTTTCTATGGGGGAAGAAAATGATACGATGGGAACCATGCACAAAAACTAATTTCACTCACTCTTGTAAATCTGTAATGTGACAATAAAGCTGATTCTATTGTTTTGACTAATGTTTCGGCTAAAGTGCACAATTTAATTCCTTAAAATGCAAAAACCTTTGCATTTTGCAACCCTACCCTCTACGTTCAGTTAATTCAAAGTATAAGATAACTGAGCTACAAAATGTACTATACAAATCACTTTTTGTTTCATGTCAAATTCATATGCCAACAGAGATGTGGTCAAAGGTAACTGTAGTGTGTACACACACACACACACACACACACACACACACACACACACACACCATAGTCCTTGGCCTCCTTTCGTCTGATGAGCATGGGTAGTTCATGTGTGGAACAAATGATTGTAGCCAAGGGCAGAGCAGTGTATGGAACTCCACACACAGAGTCAAACTGAAGCTCCTCTTCTAGTGCGCGTTGGTAAATGAGACCAGACACCTGTACAGAACACAGATTGGTTAAGCATGGAGCTATAAACTGACAGAAGCCTACTTCTGTTGCAGTGAAGAAATATTAAGTTTGATCAACTGTTCAGTGAATCTACTAGATTATTTGCAAAACAAGCCCCCAAAACATTTCGCTGCTTCTAATTAGTGACAAATAGAAGTTGGATTCTCCATCCTGGCTACATCAGGCATGTTGCAGTATGTGGCTTTTTATAGGCAAGGGCAGAGAACACTTTGACAACTTTGGTAAACCATATTCGATTCCAGTTGGATGTTGGTGGTTGAAAAACACAAATGCATTAACAGTAGTGTTTTTGTGCGTGTGAGTGTGACCGAGTGGCCTGTGGATCCAGTCTCGTCTACTCAACACTTGTACATGTTGTAGCCTACTTGTTCATTTAAACTAGAATGAATAACTATCAGTAGAGTGTGCATGTGAAGTCACCGTTCTACAGTACCACCGAATAGGAATTAGAAAAGGTCTCTTAATCTCTTTTAAAGCATAGACTCTTCCACAGTCTAAACGACATGTGATGCTGCAAAGATAACACGTGTTTACCTGGTTCATGAGAGCTGGATGAGACACAAGCACTCTCAAGTCGATATAAATTGGCGTCAACATGCCACACTTCAACTTGTATTGCCCAAATTTAACGGCATTGACATCGTGAAGTTTCAAGATTAGACTGTCCAGACAGACGTTTTCCATCTTTGATCTGAATATTTCCAGCAGTAGCTCTGGAGGGACCACGTACAACTCTTCGGTCGTACAGCTATATGGTACAGCTCACGTTGTTTTCCCTCTCCTCGAGTCCTCGCCCCGAAAGTCAGCCGTGGCTGCTGTGGTGTGGTGTGGTCGCCTTCAGTTCGGAAACTCTTCCGTTGATGAGCACCATGGATGCGCACTCGCACTGCTCAGTGCGCAAAGCATCCTGGGCTTTGAAGTCTTTTCACCGTTGTGAGCATGTAGATTGGCTATTTGTGAAATCAAATGACACATTTCAAAATACATTCTGCAATCTTCATAATGAGTACTTTTACTTTTGGTTCATGTCCTTAATTATATGTCGATGCCACTACTTTACTCAAAGCGAAATTTACAGTAAAAGCTAGCACTACACAATGACATTTTCAATTTGCTTGTAACAGCATTTCTATACATCCAGAATCTATTGTTATAGATCAATGTTTGTTTTGTAAACGCCATTGACAATGAAGGAAACATTTTCGTCATATGTGCCTCATTACTTCATATTGTCTCTTTATTGTTAATGGCGTTTAATGTCTGTGTTGGCTCAGCATTTCTTTTACATCACCATTACATCACCTAATCAACATGAGTTAGACTTTAATATATTAGTCACTTCACACGGGTGTGATCTTTTTCTCTAAAGATACCTTTAACATCTGCTGTAGGCCTACATTCTAGCTATTCTAATAAGCTGCCAGTCTGCCACAAAACAATGTCATAAAGGGTATAGAAAAAAATGGAGGAAAAGTAGGGAATACTGTACTGTAGGCCTAGGTAGGTGGAAATTAAGGGCCCAATGTCTCACACATGAACATGTATAAGACCTTTTGTCTGTGAACTGAAACTTTGTCCCAGCAGGACATGGAAGAACCTCCACCCCAAACGCTTCACATTTTGGTCTATAACTCACATTGACAAGTAAATTAGCCTTTTTTCTTTCTTTCTTATTTTCTGCTACATATTTTTGAGGGGTTCCAGCCCGTCCTACACAGGTTTAATGTTTGTCTTTAGTTTGTTTTGTAGGTTATTTTTTTCCCATTGACAATGAAGGGAAATGTACGTCATAATGTGCCTCATTACGTCATATTGTCTCTTTATTGTTAATGGTGTTTAATGTTTGTGTTTGCACCGTTTGTTTTACATCACCATTACATCACCATCACCATCACTAATCAACATGAGTTAGACTTAATATATTAGCGCCCCTCACTTCACATGGGTGTGATTTGTTTTGTCTGAAACCCACGCAAATCGGTACACATTATTTATCATGCAGTGATGTGATCAAGCAGATCAAGCAGCAACAGTCAGATATTTCATATTCCTTTCCAATTGCCTATACAAAGGTTTGCATGAAGGATCCATCTTCCAAAGAAATGCCACAAATCCTGAACACATGCAATCAATCTGCCAAAATTGAAATGACACATTGAGGGATCTGTACATTCTAGCTATTCTAATAAGCCGAAATTTCACTTTCTCAACTCATATGAGGCGCCAGTGAGCCACAAATGTTTGTTGTCGGGCTAGGGTGGGCTGCATGCCGGGGGTTCCCCCTTTTAATGATGAAATCTTAAAGTATTGCAATCCAATTCAAGTGAGATTTATGTTTAGTTATTGTATATTTAACATTATGGTTAAAACATTTGAGAGCTTCTTCTCTGCTGTCAGTGCCTGCTGTGTTGTCGGGCTGTCGAATGCCCTAAAGCCTGCCATGCACAGCGACCAGATCGATCTGTCTGTCTGTGTGTCTGTCTGTGTGTCTGTCTGTCTGTCTGTCTGTCTGTCTGTCTGTCTGTGTGTCTGTCTGCCTGCCTGCCTGCCTGCCTGCCTGCCTGCCTGCCTGCCTGCCTGCCTGCCTGCCTGCCTGTGTGTCTCTCTCTCTTTCTCTCTCTTTTGGGGGGCTGGGTAGTGGGTACCCCAAAATTACACCAAAATACCCCCAATATTTTGCTGTAAAACTGAAAACTGCATTAGTGCACTATTAGTGGCTATACTCTTTCTTTATTGTTCATCTGTCTCACTGTGATTTTATAGAGCACATTGTGAAATATTTTGCTGTAAAACTGCATTAGTGCACCCCACAATTACCCAATGTTTTTCCCGGCCGAGCGGTTTTATTTATTATTGTTTATTTTTTGAGGGGTGATTAATGCATGGGCTTTCCGAAATTACGTCATGTGGTAGCCAAGTCTATGGACTTTTAATGTTTTCTTAGAGCCTAATTACTCAATGTCTTTGCCAACCAAGTCTATTGGACTTTCATGTTTGTTTAGGGTAGTTATGATGGAATTGCTTTGCCAGCCAAGTCTATGGACATTGGACAGTAAACGACAACATAGGGACATCAGAACATCATCTTGCTGATACAAATACGTATATGTAATACATAATATATTTCATTTTTCACAGACATGAGAACATCAACATGCCCACAAAAATTGCCCACAAAAAAAAACATTTTTAGGGGCCCCTCCTATTCCCCGCTTTGTATATACATGTGTATGTGTGTACCCCGTGATGATTTGATTGGCTGAGCATGGAATGTGAGTGTAAAAATCACACCTGTGTGAAGTGAGGGGCGCTCTTGTCGTCATACATCATCCAATAAAAAATGAATATACTTCTTCATGAATTAATTTGTCAACTTATGTTATTATCTTTTCACCATGATAATGTAAGATGACAAATGAATTTATGTGATTAGATAGCCGATTTGCTCGTCTACATATGACGTAAATATTGCTTTCATTGTCAATGGCATTTAATGTGTGTGTTGCCACGCAAATTTACGTTATATTTCAGGCACATATGACGTAATTTCTCCTTTCGTTGTCAATGGCAAATGTGAGACGTGACGGGACGAAAAGCTGTATATCGGAGGGGCTATAGTGCCCCTCAAAGATGAGGATCGAAAAATGAGGACGTCAAAAGTGATTGGCCGGAATGATGATGATGATGTATGATGATAAGAGCGCCCCTCACATCACACGAGTGTGATTTATTTTACAGTATATAATTTACCGTGCCCTGGTGCTGTCCGGAGGATGAACCCTTTGTTTGCTTTAAAAGCAGAAAATGTATTTCACTGTTAATTTACTAATCCTAGTAAATCCTAAACTAGTCCATACCCATTGCCGGGTCTGATTCCATAAGCCTGTAGCTAGAATGACAATGCACTTATATTTGGGAGAAGCGAATCAGCTTCTTCACTCCCTATGTGCAATTCAGATCAGATCAGATCAGATGGAAAATGGATGAGGACTGGCAATGTTTCGTTCATGTAATATTAAGATTTACAATATCTCGTGAACGAGCGGGTGTTGCTAAAGGTGAATACATGTCTTTTGTTGTACGTTCAGAGTATTCTTTGTCTACACTGGACGATGAAAGGAAAAGTTCAGCACAGTCCACTGTTTTAAACACTATACAGAACATGAGCACCATATAAAAAACTGTTCAATGATGTCCAGCGATGAGCCAAACAGGACCTGGCTATAATAATCTTTCTAGTTCATCCATTTATGAAGGAGAAACTGTATATATATATATTGTATATTCTCTGCACATCATATCAGGCACGTTTGGGTAAGTCAGGACACATAATAGTAAAAAAGAAAGAAAATAAAACGTGCTAAAATCTGCACAAGCATAACAAGTGTACAGCAGGTTAGTGTGATTTTGGATACTGTACGTCTGTCACACTGGACTGGGCCTCCGCCAAAAATAACAATGAATGAGTGCGCAACTCACTATTACGCCAGTAGACCTGATCCAAGCAGGCAGGAGGGGGGCAAAATTGTGCAGTGTGCTGCTGCTGATTTGTAAACAAAACACCCCTACCGCACCTTTTAGACCAGAGCACAGCTATTCCTCAAAATTCCATACATTAACATAATAATATGCCCTTCTACTGCCTACAATCCTAGAGCAAATCCTTGCTGAATGTGCAGTTGTGCACTTTTCTAGTTTTATGGACATCGAATACGTTTGAGGGCAATTTGGGGGCATCCAGGGGACTCCACCGGACAATGCAATTGCTGTATGTATTTGTTGTATATCTTTTTGTGTCATTGTTGTTCATCCTGCTGTGTTGTATAGCACTTTGGTACTCTGTCATTTGAAATGCAGCTCTATAAATAAAAATTGAGTTGAGTTGATGCTGAACCCACATTGTCATGCCTGTAAACGTTGCATCTCTTCTCATAATTAACCCCAAACTCGTACTATTGACAGAACAAATGTGTCAGTTACATAATAATGGGACAATGTATAAATATAGAGAATGGATATAATCTGTATACTTTCTAGAACAGCAGTGCTCTTAGGCTGCCAACTTCGCTCTGCTCTTTTACAAAGATCTCAAAGTACTGGTAGATAGTGGTCACAGCCAAGAGGATTCCTGTACCAGAACCAATGGCACCCAGCAAGTCGGCCATGACAGACAGCGCTCCTACACAAAGTCCACCAAAGGCGGCAGCTGTGGGGATGTACCTGTTGAGCACGGTCACCATACTTTTGTCTCTGTATCCCCTTATAACCATTTGTTGTTCCCTCAGCTGCCTAGCTACATCTTTGGCAGAGGATCCTGTGATCTCAATCCATTTCTTGGAGATGAAGGCACAGGAGCCAAGCATGAAAAGGATATAGATGACAGCATGAATTGGGTCATGCAGAATAGAACCAAAGGAGTGTATTGGAGAAAGGTAGTAGCAGAGACCACCCACTGGGTAGGCATGAGCTGGCCCGTCACTAGCGGCGTCAGACCAGGTTCCCAGGAGGTTGACCAGGAAGTTGCCGCTGTAATTTGTGGAGAGCTTCTGGGAGATGAAGTAGAGATAGGAGACCAGGGTAGACTGCAGTATGATGGGCATGTTAGAGGTGTAGAACAGCCTGATTGGGTAAGTGTTGACCTGACCACGATAGCGGTTTGACTTGATGGGCAGGTCCACCCTCCAGCCCTGGAAGTATATGACAACAGCAAAGACAATGCCCGTGGCGATAAGGTTCCATACATTGGGCAGGTTCTGTCTCCCGAAAGCCTCCGTCAAAGCCTGCAACTTGTCCGTGCGGGTGGCGAGCAAATGGAAGAGAGCACAGATGGCTCCCTCAACCTCAGTACCTCTGCCACTGTTAACAGTGATAGGGCTGAAGGCCTTCCAGGCGATGTTCTCACAGGTGTTTGTTGCAATGAATAGGGAGATACCAGAACCCAGACCATACCCCTTCTGGAGCAACTCATCCAACAGCAATACAATGAGACCGGCCACAAACAACTGGAGGATGATGAGTATGCTAATTCCAAGACCCATCTCCCAGGGATCCCCATACATGCCAGTCATAACATATACAGTGGCCTGTACAATGGTGATGATCATTCCAAACAATTTCTGTGCTTTGTCAAAAAGGGTTTTGTCTTTGGTGGTGCCTCCAACCTCAAAAAACTGCATGAATAGGCCTGATGTCACAATGGGGGAGATACCCAGCTCCATCAGAGTACCTCTGTTGGAAGCCAGAATTACTCTCATCCAGTACAAGGGATCTGCCGAGTCTGGCGGCATAATGCCAAACAGTGGCATCTGGCAGCATACTAGATAGATGAACAATGTGATGGCCGTGAACAGTAGTTTTTCTTTAAACTGAACATTTTTTTGTGGTTTCTGAATCTCTGGCACAAATGCAGAGAACGGCTTGATGAATTGTAAAATTTTATCTCCAATGGGGTCCATTGTATACTGGTTCGGCTTTCTCTCCTTGATGTAAAATATTTTTGGGGGAAAGAAAATGTGTTGGGATCAGAATTTGATGCAGTGGTGAATAAGAATGTAGAGAGATTGCCTGTGTGGTTCAAAGACGTCTTTGTTGGGGACAGCAGTTAAGGAAAACACTTGGAAAGTCTTGTCTATACAGTACACTCTCAGCAATTCTGAGGATGTACTGCTTTTATACAATTAAGCAGTGTTTACCCTGTTGTCATGTGCTAGAATGTTACAGGTCAATCATGGCCAAATATGGAGTACTAGAGATTGGGGCCGCTATGTGATAAGGTCGCACAGCCGATCCGACCAGTACCCATTGTCCCTGTCTGTCTGTGTCCTTTTGTGCCCATATGTGGAGATCTCTGTCTTTGGTTCTGGTATATGTTTGGGCAACATATCATACAGTAGGCTACCTGCAGTACTATAGGAGCACCAGTGTTGTTCCCATGATCTACACACATGCTCATGTCTTGTATTTGATATTGAGAACTCTCACAGCCCTGGGACAGAAACTGCAGCGATGAGCAGTCGTGCAATCAAAGCTGTGGTATCTGTTCCAAGTGGCTTGGCTGTCACAACTATATGTTGACAAGGAACAGGACCGGGCAGGGCCAGGGGCACACATGGATGTAACATCCATGTGTGTCCCTGTTATATGATGATAGGGAAAACAGTCCATGGATGGCAATAAAATAACTCTTTTGCTGAGTCCTGATTCCTTCAACTTCAAAAGTTTTGTCATTTTGTGCCTATGATTGTATCAAGTATAGGGTCCATGTTTGGCAAGTCATTTGGTAACGTGAAATCTTTCACAGACTTTCCTACTAGGCTGAGGGATATATCCCACCCTTTTCAGTTATAGCTGTTATAGCGCCACCAACAGGTGGATTCTTGAAATGCCTCAAATCATCCAATTGCCATCCAAGAAGAAATAGCACCCTTTTCACATTGGCCTATTATAGCACCACCAGGAGGCCACAACCTGACCTGCTCTGGTGGAGAACTGTGCCCTGAGGGGCACTTTATCTAGTTTGGTAGTGGGTCGGTGCGTGACTGTGTGTGACTGTGTGTGTGTGTGTGTGTGTGTGTGTGTGTGTGTGTGTGTGTGTGTGTGTGTGTGTGTGACGTGTGTGTGTGTGTGTGTGTGTGTGTGTGTGTGTGTGTGTGTGTGTGTGTGTGTGTGTGTGTGTGTGTGTGTGTGTGTGTGTGTGTGTGTGCGTTTGGCAGTTAAACATACAGTTCAACTCAACAGTCAAAACGTTGAGTTTGTTTTCAAAATTCCAAATGGCAGAACACTCAAAGTTATTTTGGTGGATTAATTGAAATTCACATTATAGTTGGACAAGACTTAAAGGGACACTTCACCATTTTTGCAAAAACATATATGTTAATGACGTTTAGAAGCTTTAGATCACTTTCCTGGGGGTATTTATGTGTGTAATATGTGGTTTTAGTTATTTTAGATTGTAGCAGTGAGCCTGTTGTCTCTGATGTCATGGACACTGGTCTCACTACCTTCCTGGACTACAATTCCCATAATTCTTTGGTGCACTGCTCCTCCTTGTGGATAGGGGGAGAGCTGTCTTACTGAGACAACATGTAGTCCAGGAAGGAAGTGAGCCCAGTGTCCATGACATCAGAGACAACAGGCTCACTGCTACAATCTAAAATATCTAAAACCACATATTACACACATAAAGATCTCCAGGAAAGTGTTATAAAGCTTCTAAACGTCATTAACATATATTTTTTTGCAAAAAGGGTGAAGTGTCCCTTTAAAGGAGAATTCCATACTAGAAGGCTTTCTTACCTTTATTTGTAGTTGTTACGTCCCCACCAAAGAGGTCCAGGTGTTATTTTGTGCAAAAGCGCATTAGCTATTTCCCGTTTCCCCTACCATATGCCCTCAATTAATTGCATTGAATTGAATGGGGCTATGGGGTGTTTTGCTAATAAGCTTATTTCCATCTCTCAAAAATATATATTTTTTGTATATATCCTCTCTTCATAATGTAAATAGTATCCCAAACGACACACTTTATGTCGATGGAAATAAGCAAATTAGCATAAAAACCCAACCCCCATTGAGGGCTTATGCCTTATGGTATAGGGGAAATAGCCAATAATCCACTTTTGCACAAAATAACACCTGGACCTCTTTGGTGGGGACGTAACAACTATAAATAAAGGTAAGAAAGCCTTATAGTATTGAATTCTCCTTTAATGCTATAACTATTAGAGAATCAGAGAGTCATTTTTATTGACCTTGTATATGCCTAAGGATAACACATCGTTATCATTAAGTGTCTGTAAACTACTGTATACTAAATGAAATGTCACATATGGATTATGTTTCCCAAACTTTGAACTCAGCTACTGTTACAGTAGCATATACTGTATCAGAACCCTTAAGGGTGGAAGACAGCTGGCTTGGAAAGCTGTCAAACTTGTTTTAAAAGAGCCTGAGTTGCATTTTTCTCTACTCAAACTGAATATTGGATGGATATGTAACGATTTATGCTTATGTATAAATATGTACTTTTTTATGATTGACTATTTTCATTTAAGTAATCTGAATGGAGTAGCCTAATAATGTTTTTGGGAAAGACTTTGACCACTTCATTGGTCCCCCAGGGGTCTATACCTATTACTACCCATCATGTGTTCCCTCTACAACAAATCTCCATTGAAAATAACTGATCTACAAGCTCACAACACATCAAGCTTGTAGATCTGCTATTTTTGAGGAATGTGCACTCATTCATGACATGCCCAGAATAAGGTTCATGTGGTTAAAAGGAAGCAAACATTGTGTTTCCTCACCATTTAAGCTATCTTCTCTCCCACACACTGAACAGTCTTTAGAAAACAACACAATGCATATTGAAACTTTTCATGCTTCCTATATGATGCTTCAACCCCTTGGAGAGTATGGTAACTGAATACAGGTACATCACCTTAATAGGTGTCAGCTGAATGAATGTCAGGAATACAATAGGAGCTCAGATTTGCCTACCAGCATAGCTTCATAGAAATGAACATAAAGGTCCACAACGGGAACAGCATAAAGGTAAAAGCATCCCCAAAGGGATTGACTATTATGCACTTGGTTTGAGTTGCTTATTAATGAGTTTAGGATGGATACTAAAGACTATGGTATCGTTTTTGCACTATATTATAAACCGTCTCCAACAAAAAATTGGAGTCCTGGGCCAGGCAATTCTCTTTAAATGCTGCACACTTTGCACACACCCACCACCACACATGCATCCACAGACAATACGTATGGCATAACCTCCTTTCCCATTGTGCGCGAGGATTCTGGAGCGGACGGTGATGTTATCATGGTTTCATCAGTGTATTCTCATATTACAACTCAGATCAGATCACTTTTTAACCTGAGCCATATAAAAGCAGTCACACACAACACTGTCCTACTACATCACAACTTCATACCGATACCTGGACGTCGGAAAGGAGAGATACAAAAGGACAATATGGTAAGATAGCTTTTGATAGACTGATAGGCAGATATTTTCTCTAATAGTTTATAGATATATAATATAAAGGGACATTATACTGGACTGTTTTTTATTTCCACGTATGGAATTAAATGGATTCAGGTAGTTTAGTATTTTTAGTATATTATGCCAGGATTATCTCTTGGATAGATGGAGGATTGGATGATGCATTTCTAAACCAGACTGAGATTTCAGATCGTCAAAAGAAGTGTTAGGAAACCATTCCAGTTGAAATCTGAGTATAGATATTCCCCCTGAAACTAAATCTGAGTTGTTCTTTTGCTTCAGCGTGAGTGTATCTCAATTCACGTTGGTCAAGCTGGGGCTCAGATTGGCAATGCCTGCTGGGAGCTGTACTGTCTAGAGCATGGCATCAAGCCAGACGGCCAGATGCCTGGTGATGGTGAGAAGGCCAACTGCAGAGGGGATGACTCCTTCAGTACCTTCTTCAATGAGACCGGGGCTGGGAAACATGTTCCCAGAGCCATCTTTGTTGATCTGGAACCCACTGTTATTGGTCAGTGCACAGTAAATAGTTGTTTAACTGTTGTTTTAGGGAAACTTGACTTTTTAATTCATGGGCATCTGTGATTTATGTTTTAAGAATACTGATAAGCTTTTTATGAGATAATTGATTAGTTAGCATGTCTGTTTTTTTTTACCCCAATGTAAACTCTCATTTGTGTTAGTAATAATAAGATTGAATTGTCATACGTTATGGTGACACAGTGACATCCGTTATTATCATAAGACCATAGATATTATAGAAACGGATACAAGGTACACATTTAAGCTGATTTTAACCGTTATATTATAGGATTCAAAGAGTGCAATTACTGTGAGATGGTATGTGTTTGCACCATTGGTAATTGATGCTAATTTATACAGATGAGGTGCGTACAGGAATGTACCGCCAGCTGTTCCACCCTGAGCAGTTGATCACAGGAAAGGAAGATGCAGCCAACAACTATGCCCGTGGACACTACACCATCGGCAAGGAGATCATCGATGTGGTGCTGGACAGAACTCGGAAACTGGTGAGCTCTATTTGAGAAAGGCGTGTTGATAAACAAGCTTACAGATACACATACGTATATAGAGTAAATGCAATTGTCATTTTGTATATTCTCATGTTCAAAACATTACATTTACAGACTGACCAGTGCACTGGACTTCAGGGATTCCTCATCTTTCACTCATTTGGTGGAGGCACCGGCTCTGGGTTCACTTCCCTGCTGATGGAGAGGCTCTCTGTCGATTATGGCAAGAAGTCCAAACTTGAGTTTGCCATCTACCCAGCTCCCCAGGTGTCCACGGCTGTAGTAGAGCCATACAACTCCATCCTGACCACCCACACCACCCTGGAGCACTCCGACTGTGCCTTCATGGTGGATAACGAGGCCATCTACGACATCTGCCGCAGGAACCTGGACATTGAGAGGCCAAGCTACTCCAACCTCAACAGGCTCATTGGTCAGATTGTCTCCTCGATCACTGCCTCCCTTCGCTTCGACGGAGCCCTGAATGTTGACCTGACAGAGTTCCAGACCAACTTGGTGCCATACCCTCGTATACACTTCCCCCTTGCTACATACGCCCCAGTAATCTCTGCCGAGAAGGCCTATCATGAGTCATTGTCGGTTTCAGACATCACTAACACCTGCTTTGAGCCAGCCAGTCAGATGGTGAAATGTGATCCTCGTCATGGTAAATACATGGCCTGCTGTCTGCTGTATCGCGGTGACGTGGTGCCCAAAGATGTAAACTCCGCCATTGCAGCGATCAAGACCAAACGCACCATCCAGTTTGTAGACTGGTGCCCCACAGGCTTCAAGGTGGGCATCAACTACCAGCCTCCCACAGTGGTTCCTGGAGGAGACCTGGCCAAGGTCCAGAGGGCTGTGTGCATGCTGAGCAACACCACAGCCATCGCTGAGGCCTGGGCTCGTCTTGACCACAAGTTTGACCTCATGTATGCCAAGAGAGCCTTCGTCCACTGGTATGTTGGAGAGGGCATGGAGGAGGGAGAGTTCTCTGAGGCCAGAGAAGACATGGCTGCCCTGGAGAAGGATTACGAAGAGGTGGGCACTGACAACATGAAAGAGGAGGATGAAGGAGAAGAATACTGAATGATTCGTGGCTTGAATCTGTTTAACCAGCATTTATTTAGAATATTTTTTTTCTGTAGTTGGAATACTCAATTTAATAGCCTACTTATTTATATTTAGAAATTCAGAAGAATAACCAAAGAACATTACCCAGCCAGTTCATAGATTGAATAGTTAATTTTATTGTCATCAACACAACATTATCCAAACACATGTAGAATTGCTTGATTCATCCACTGAAGACCAAAACAGAACTGGGGACATCTTTCAATCTAAAGCGAATCATCAGAATTACTGATAGTGACACTGACAGTATACACATGAGTTATTTATGTGTTATGTGCTGCCATTCAAAATAATTGTTTCCTTTTTTAATTCAATTTGGTTATAAAATCTTAGCTTCCATTGCAATTCAACCCATTAAAACATCTAGGCCAAAATGTTCAGGATTCATAGACCATCTTAAAAGAATACATTGTGGCTCCGAACAGTAGAGACACCCAACACCAAGCCCCTCTGTTGCACGCCCTCCTACCCGGGGCCCATGGTAGAATGTATACAGCCTTATGTGATGAAAGAGCTGTTGTGTGGGTTTCTACATACATACCATTCCATGTGAGAGCGGGACATAGAGAGAATAACTGAGTGACTTTACTTGCACTCGCTGGTACATCTCAGACCGACACACTGGTCTGCAGCAACACTACTACTATTGTTATCTATGACTCATAGTTCTGTGAATCTGAGGGGGGTTGGAGAAAAGCTTCACTCATAGGCTTCATTATAACACGTACTAGTCCAGATATGAGAGGTTTATGAACATGTGATGGGCCTATATATCTATCATTAATGGAATTATGCTACATCATGGTGTTGCATATCATATTCTTTGTTGCCATTTGGTTTGTGTTGCTTTGAGTAGGGGAATGTAATAGCTTGTCAATGTATTTTCCTAAACATGATGTAATACACCTAGGCCTACTATAATAAAGACATTAACACAAATTTGTTTGGCAGAAAATACCCCTTCTGTAACAGGTCAAGTGTTGTGAGTGCGTGTGTGTGTGTGTGTGTGTGTGTGTGTGTGTGTGTGTGTGTGTGTGAGTGTGTGTGCTTGCGTGCGCGAGAGAGGCCTGCGCCTAGTGCGTTACTAAATACACAGATACTAGTGGGAGGAAAATAAAAGAGAAATAGATAAAGTTGTCATGTTGCAATGCACACATGACTAAAATTGATATATTTGCGCCACCCCGTTGAAAACAATGTATTTCAAACTCCAGCTTGTCACACTCCAGAGGCTGCATGAACAGCGAGGTCGAGCGCTGTTTTCTGACCCCTCAATGGCGCAACTCTGTTTTCTGCTCTGGTTGTACTTCGTCTTACGAAGGCATCGCGCGCCGAAAGTAGCCGATCTACAAGCTCAAAACGCGTTGCTTCCGCGACTCGTGGCGAGCTTGTAGATCGGCTATTTCGGGCATCCGACAGTGTCACAGTGGTGACGCGGACCTTTTATTTTTTACCCACTGTCGCCTCGCGCTACAGCTGCCCAGTGCCTGTTATGATTTGCTGGCAACCCCGTGCGTGTGTGCGCGCGCGTACACCCGGTCGTATAAAAGTGTGAGCTCTCCCTCTTCGCCGCATTGTCTACCTTCTCCTTGAATCCTCAACTTCAACCGAAGGGCGAACACAAAAATAACAACATGGTGAGTAAGAGTCAGACAGTGGCTGCAGCATAATGACGTAGCCTGTAGCCTCGGAAGTCTGGACATCCCATTCTTTCTTTCTTCATCTCTTTCTTAAGTGTCTTTCTTTCTTATCTTTTTTTAATCGAAATGTATCCTTTCGGGATCATCTTAAACTAACTTCTTCTTGAGTCACTTTCAACCGGGCGTGACTGGCGTCTGCAATTGGGCATGTGCCCCATGTCATGCGAGATCATTACATTTTCTAAAATCAGCTGATCTACAAGCTCACAGGGCTTGTTGCGAACTTGCGATCAATGCGATGCCTTCGCAATGGACTTTAACAGATTGACTGCGTTTTTTCTCGCTTTCCCTTATCATTCCAAGTGACCTTTGACTATTATTTATCAGTTTAGTATGTGTGCTGCCTGGGTCTGTTCTATCTATTGGGAAAATGTGGAAATTGGGTGCTGTCATAGGAGGCTAAAATACATTCTGTAGGTCAGAGTCAGACAGCAGAGTGAGCAGACAGACAGTTGCCGAAGAAGCAGAATGTCAATGTGTTGTCAGATCATCATATCTTCAGACTTGTTTAATAATATATGATGACAGGTTGTTGTCAAAAGCAGACATAATTTGATGAACAGTATAGCCTATAGCATTAAAGTTGTGCGTTGTTAATATCAAATGTACCTTGTGATGGAACGAGTGGTAATCGTGGCAGTGGGGGATGGATAGAAAGAACAAAAGAAGAAAAGTCAAGGAGTGGTCTTGGGCTGGCCTGCATTGAGTAATTCAGCAGCCATTTTGCAGCTGTTGAGGGGTTTAGTTTGACAGAGGGGGAGGGGGAGAGGCAGTCGGAGAGGGGAGGGGGGGACCACTCTGACCATGCACCGCCCTATGCAGCTGGACCATAGAATTATGAGCTGGACTCTATGAGCTGACTGTATGGTCAGAGCCTGGGAGGAGACACAGGCGAAGAGGGAGGGGCACACTAGGATGGATAATGCAGCCAGGGGGCATACTGTATTGGTTGAGGCTGCAGGCTGGGCCTCCTACGTCCCCATTCTGTGACATGCACAGTAAAATCCTCAGTGTAAGGGCCTATTTGGTTACATTAGTTCACTCTAGGGTTTCACATGGATAAAATTAACACTGGGGTTTACACAGGGTTTTACTACTGTGCTGCCTTTTAGTTCCACCTCGTTGATGCTGAAGGAATTGGCAGGATGGATTTCCTACAACTGCTTTTCCTCCCAGAGTCCCAGCCATCAGGCCCGCCCTCATGCGCTGTGTGGTGGACTGCTTAAAGGGACACTTCACCCTTTTTGCAAACAAATACATGTTAATGATGTTTGGAAGATTTAGAACACTTTCCTGGGGGTCTTCATGTGTGTAATATGTCCATCCATCCATCTTCAACCGCTTATCCGTAGTCGGGTCGCGGGGGCAACAGCTCCACCAGAGAGCTCCAGACTTCCCTCTCCAGAGCAACATTAGTGACTTCCTCCTGGGGGATTCCGAGACGTTCCAAGGCCAGAGAGTCGATGTATTTCCTCCAACTGCGCCTTGGTCTGCCCCGGGGTCTCCATGCGTCGAGGACCTCCCTAGGGAGGCGCCCGAGAGGCATCCTAACCAGATGCCCGAACCACCTCAGCTGGCTCCTTTCCAGGCGAAGGAGCAGCGGTTCTACTCCGAGTCTCTCTCGTGTGACTGAACTTCTCACCCTATCTCTAAGGGAGATGCCAGCCACTCGTCGAAGAAAACTCATTTCGGCCGCTTGTATTCGTGACCTTATTCTTGTTTTAGATATTTTAGATTTGAGCAGTGAGCCCAGTGTCTCTGATGTCATGGACACTGGGCTCACTTACTTCCTAGACTACAATTCCCATAATGCTTTGGTGCACTGCTCCTCCTTGTGGATAGGGGGAGAGCTGTCTTACTGAGACAACATGTAGTCCATGGGAAGTAAGTGGGCCCAATGTCCATGACATCAGAAACACTGGGCTCACTGCTCAAATCTAAAATATGTAAAACCACATATTACACACATAAAGACCCCCATGAAAATGTTCTAAATCTTCTAAATATCATTAACATATGTTTTTGTTTTTGCAAAAAGGGTGAGCTGCTTTCCACTTTGTGAGGCCTGAGTGCCTTTGTATGTGCTTGCCACTGTAATCTTAAAATCTTGCTTTGTCATACATATTGGCAGCAGTGAGTCAGCTTCTCTTCAGTGGCTAAGCTGTTTCCTTTAGTGCAGTTATCGCAACAACAATGGTGGTTGGACATTATGTCTAATCAATATACAGTATATCCTGAAGTAAATCCATCTGTTTTTGCACTTAGTCGATCAATCTTTTAGATGGGGAACTTTATGAGGCACACACTCATGATGATGCTCAGACGTTTCTGTGTGTGTGTGTGTGTGTGTGTGTGTGTGTGTGTGTGTGTGTGTGTGTGTGTGTGCTACAACTACAATTACAGTGGCATACAATCATTTTCTTAAACTGCAGTTGCCTACATGTTTTTGATGAATCTACCCCTGCCCCCCTTCCTCCGCAGCGTGAGTGTATTTCTATGCATGTCGGCCAGGCCGGAGCCCAAATGGGCAATGCCTGCTGGGAGCTGTACTGTCTGGAGCATGGCATCCAGCCAGACGGCCAGATGCCCAGTGATAAGACTATTGGTGGAGGAGACGACTCCTTCAACACGTTCTTCAGTGAGACAGGAGCAGGGAAGCACGTCCCCAGGTGCATCTTTGTTGACCTGGAACCCACTGTCATCGGTCAGTAACCCTTAATGAAATGAACCATTTACCAGAATGTAACCATTAGATAGTCAATTTAGGTGAAATATATATTTTTAAAAATGTATAATATAATTATTTTTTATGGAGGGACAGACAGTAGGCTGACAGGAAATGGGGGGGGGGGGGGGGGGACACGTGCAGTAAAGGCCATCGGGATCGGGAGTAGAACCCGCGGCACCAGACTGGGTTGCCAGCCAAGGTGCCTGGACCTCTGAGCCATGGCCCCAGGCCAAAATGTATAATATAATATTACGCCAGCAAACGACTTTCTATAGAACTAAAAACAGTACTAATGATGTAAACTGTTCTCTTAAAACTTGACAGATGAAGTGCGTTCAGGAACATATCGCCAGCTGTTCCACCCTGAGCAGTTGATCACAGGAAAAGAAGATGCGGCCAACAACTACGCCCGCGGACACTACACCATCGGCAAGGAGATCATCGACCTGGTCCTTGACAGAACTCGCAAACTGGTGAGAGCCCAGGGCAGGCTTCCCAACTGATTATTGGATCTTTGGATTGGATTTAAATTAGTACCCTAGTCCACCAAACCCGAGATTCTCGGGTTTGAATTGTTTAATCAATTTTTTTATCCGATCGTAATGCTATCTGATGTTGCTACCCGCATCAACACAGTGGGACACTGTGTGGCCGTGGCCATTTTGAACATGCGCGCGCATCCACTTCCAGTCTAAGCCCACCATTCACAGCTCTGTATCTCAGAAATGACATTGAGGGGGCCGTTTCTGGTGAATACAAGGGTTTTCAACGTGCTGACACTCGCGATCGCCTTTTTCCACCACTGACCGACACAACAACCTCCGGGCATGAGACCACACATAGCAGTTTGTCATTATAACATGCGATTACGGATATTTGGCTCTTCAAAGTGTTATGCGCGTTAAAACCTTGGCAGTACGCTATCGAGGGATTAATTAATGCTGGCACGAATTGAGTTTTAAATCCCTGAATCCCTTGTGTAATTATATAGCTACTGTAGATGATGGAAAAAAGGGGGGTAAAACAAGGGTATATGTGCACTGTGCAGTCACAGTTACCAATACAACATCGTTGGTGTGGCATGTTTTGAGAGAGGCGCTTACATGTGCCTTTCAGAAAACAGCCGCAACCTAAGGGACATGTCGTGGAAGACCGCACGTAAGAACCACACGTATACTCGCTGCACACATTCTCTTAGGGAAACCCGGCCATGGTCTTCCTTAGCAAACTGATTAGCTTGTGTACAGTAGTAGCTACCTTCAGCTTTAACTGACTAAAAACTATTGTATTTTTCATTTTTCAGGCAGATCAGTGCACCGGCCTACAGGGGTTTCTCATCTTCCACAGCTTTGGCGGTGGCACTGGCTCCGGTTTCACTTCTCTGCTGATGGAGAGGCTCTCTGTTGATTATGGCAAAAAATCCAAACTTGAATTTGCCGTGTACCCAGCTCCCCAGGTGTCCACGGCTGTAGTTGAGCCCTACAACTCTATCCTGACCACCCACACCACCCTGGAGCACTCTGACTGTGCCTTCATGGTCGATAACGAGGCTATCTATGACATCTGCCGAAGGAACCTGGACATTGAGAGACCAAGCTACACCAACCTCAACAGGCTCATTGGTCAGATTGTCTCCTCGATCACTGCCTCCCTTCGCTTTGACGGAGCCCTGAATGTCGACCTGACAGAGTTCCAGACCAACTTGGTGCCATACCCTCGTATCCACTTCCCCCTTGCTACTTACGCCCCAGTCATCTCTGCCGAGAAGGCCTATCATGAGCAGCTGTCAGTTGCAGACATCACCAATGCCTGCTTTGAGCCAGCTAATCAGATGGTAAAGTGTGATCCTCGTCATGGTAAATACATGGCCTGCTGTCTCCTATATCGTGGAGATGTGGTGCCCAAAGACGTTAACTCCGCCATTGCAGCGATTAAGACCAAACGCACCATCCAGTTTGTAGACTGGTGCCCCACAGGCTTCAAGGTGGGCATCAACTACCAGCCTCCCACCGCGGTTCCCGGAGGAGACTTGGCCAAGGTCCAGAGGGCTGTGTGCATGCTGAGCAACACCACAGCCATCGCTGAGGCCTGGGCTCGTCTTGACCACAAGTTTGACCTCATGTATGCCAAGAGAGCCTTTGTCCACTGGTATGTTGGAGAGGGCATGGAGGAGGGAGAGTTCTCTGAGGCCCGAGAAGACATGGCTGCCCTGGAGAAGGATTATGAAGAGGTGGGCACAGACAGTGTGGGAGATGATGATGAAGAAGGAGAAGAATATTAAAATGTGACGTCACATTCCAAAGTTATTATGAGGGTAATGCATGCGACAGTAACATGGCAGTATTAATAAAGATATTCTCACGGCAAGTTAATGACTTTATTATTATCTTTGTGTGTGTGTGTGTGTGTGTGTGTGTGTGTGTGTGTGTGTGTGTGTGTAAAGCAAGGTTAACATAACTTAAAATACTACAATGAGTGGTTGAAACTTGAAAATATAAATCCAATTGCATCTCATGCATTTAAACCTTTACTGAATGATTGCATTTCGTTTCTAAAATAGAAATATAATTGTATTGGGTCCACATTAATAGTTTCCATGTCTCTGGTAGCCTGGCAGCTATAATGACAGCAGAGCAGTGTGATGGCCTATTCCATCTAGTTCTGGGTAGTTAGTCCTTAGTTTCTTTCCACAACCACTAGATGGGAGCAAAGACCATTGAACAGTGTGGGGTTATCACAGGGTTATATCACACCATTAACTTGAATTTATTCTGGAAACATTTAGTTCACCGACCAGTCAGTCACCACCATTTTGTGACGTTATTATATTTAGCTCCCTTTTACTTGCAGTAGGCCTAGCAACAGCGAGACTACGTAGGCTCCAACAGGTGCAAAACTGAATAATAAAAGAATCCGGAAGACTTAAGAGGTAAGTTTCAGGGGAAATAAGGATATAGACTAGAGCCACCCTCTTGGTTACCTAAATAGAGCAAGTATTTCATTTACTTTAAATTTAAGCTTGTCAACCCAAACGGCTTAAAGTAAGAGGGTATACCAGGCTCATCATAATCATTATAATAGTCTACAACACGTACGTTACAAGTGCATCAAGAAAACGATATGTACCATTCTGATAAATTGGAAATGGTGGACCGGCTGGACCCTGTTGTAGCTCTAATAGGCTCTATGGTTGTAAACAAGTGCTTTATTTTGGTTTCATCCACAAAGCAGTTTTTGTATTGATTTGTGCTTTTGTTTAAAATGTAACCAACAGGCATAGGCCTACTGTGATAATACAAATTTCAATCAATCAAAAGCTATTCTGACTATTTTGACAATGACTATGACTATACTTTGACAATGATTCACGTAAATTAACACAGAAATGCAATTAATTAAGTGCTCATTTAATTGGGATTTGGGGTAGTTTAATATTTGTGGCATAATATTTAGGGTCATGCATGCTACAGTACGTCCCAGACTCCGAACTGAATTAAGTGGCCTTACCTACCACACGCCAATAAAGCACGTGACCCAGACACGGCCTGCTACAGAATATATATATTTTAAAATAATATACATTTTATTTGAACGCGCTTTAATATTGTTATTATTATTATTATTATTATTATTAGTAGTAGTAGTAGTACTAGTAGTAGTAGTAGTATTATTATTATTATTAGTAGTAGTAGCCTAGTAGTATTATTTTTATTTACAATTTTCAACGGGCTAGCATAAAAACATCTCAAACTGTCCCATCCCCATACAAAGCCTACAGTTAAGTATAGATATCACAGCCTGTTGCTTTGTTGTTGCTCTGCAGCAGCGTGTCGCACGACGCACACTGTCGCTTTGCCAAAAAAGAACAGATGATCTTCTACAACAGCGGCACCGTCCTACAGGACGGAGTCACACCTCACACCACACAGCACTGACAGCAGCACAACCAGGGTGGGTCGGGTGACGGTGGTGACGCTCCCAAAACACTCATGTTCTGGATGTTTCTATTTTTTCTTAACCCTCGCCGCCGCGCGTTCTCAGCTGATTATGACGTAACGCGTGAGGCTTAGCCCACGAGAAGAGAGAGGGACGGGGAGCCATAGCCAGGGTAGAGAGGAGAGGGCTTGTCAAGTTATGGTCGTATATATTGGACATTGTAACGGTAATTAGCCTGCTGTAACAGTAGTACCGCTAGCAGTAGTAGTGGTACTATAGTACCATTTTGTCACGAGCGGGGGATCGCAGGGGGGCTTGTCTGTGTACAGTCTGTCTGCTGCGCGACTGTCACGAACAGAGAAACGCTTTCCCGAGGAGGAGGCACTGCTTCTACGATCAGCTCTCCTTCTGAACCCACCCACATACCGGCCTACCTACCACCGCACACCGCCTGAGCTACTCTTCACGGGTCCATCCAGAAGGTAGCCTACTGACGGTAGGCCTATGTCCAAACAGCTTTGTTGAAATGAGGTTAAGGATAGCCTAACATAACTCTGAGAGTGTACCCATTTCATCTGTAGGCCTACACTCTGCTCTCAGTCAGAGTTGCAGTCCTGTAAGGGTCCATTTGGAACCCACTTATGGAACAGGGTCCCATGGGCCTGGACCACAGTTTGAGAACCATCATTTGGACTACTGGGTTACAGGGTTGAGAATTGTTTGTGGGCAATAGTATTGCAGCCCACAATAGCAAAGACTTTTGTTTTGTTAGGGGACCAGCATAACCATATTTGGTCACATTTTGTCACTCTGTCTCAAGTTCTGAATTTGATGTTGTTTTACTGTACTCCAATTAGAGAAACCAGACATGCTATAATAAACTGACATCCCAACACAAATGTGTGTGACTGTGTGTGTGTGTGTGTGTGTGTGTGTGTGTGTGTGTGTGTGTGTGTGTGTGTGTGTGTGTGTGTGTGTGTGTGTGTGTGTGTGTGTGTGTGTGTGTGTGTGTGTGTGTGTGTGTGTGTTTGTGTGTGTGTGTGTGTGTGTGTGTGTGGCTGTGCGTGTGTGGTTGCGGTGGTGGTGGTGGTCCTTCCTTGCAGCAGCTGTCAGATCAGATGCCATGACAGTCTGTTGAAGCTGTAAATAACATAAAGCCATGTGGTGTCCAGCCTCCGGTTCCTCACAGGGGAATACCGGGATAGACAGTTTACTTTAGGCTGGTTTGGAACTCTCCCTTGGCTCCTCCCTGTAGTGCACTTACGACAGTAGCATGGGGGTAACTGGCAACGGTAACAAGACTACTCGCCCCGTTTCTGTTTTCCTCCCAGAACTTTCCCCAGTGAGGGGTGGGAGAGGCTGGACAGCAGACAGCTGGACTTTGAATTTCTCTAACTATAAACTTTCATGACAGCAGAACAGCCTAAGTACAAATATAATTTATGAAAAGCTACTACAGTGAAGTCTGTTCACAGAAGTTGTAGGATATGTGGGGATTATCTGACGAGGTACCATTTGAGGGGGCAAAACCTTACATATACTAAATAATACTAAATTGTTTATAGGTTCAATATAAGTCAAATAATATAGCCTTTCCACAGGAGTATCTTTTTATATTTTTCCAAAAAGAATACAAACAGCCAATAGCATATTACAAAGTTATCCCCCTCACTGGGGAAAATTCCGGGAGGAAAAACGGGCAAGCACCGGGGCGAGTAGTCCAGTATTCCTGGCAACTGCTATGTAGCCATCTAAATGGAACTATTGGGCCATTGGTCAGTTGCTAATGGCAGAAGACTTTCTGAATGGTCATTAACATATTATTATTTTGTTATTATTTCTGTTAAAATGCCATGAATAGATTCAAGATTAAAATGTGGGACTATGCCTCTAACTTCTCAAATTCCCTTGAATGAAAACAAGCAAATATATAAATAAACATGTAATAGTGCAGTAACTGCATGAATACTAAAAAAGTCGCCCTTGTACATCCGGCAGAACTGCTCAGCATGGTATTCCTAAAGTAAAAGTAAATTATGCTTAAACGGCTAAACCTAACCTTATTCCTAAATTATCCTAACCTTAATCTCAGTAAAACGATGACAAAAACGAACTATATTCCTGTAGTAGTAGAACCCTAACCCTAAACTTATTTCTAACGTTATTCTCAGTAAAACAAAATAAAGAATACAAGAACCGCCGCACCGAGCGTTCGGCGTGAGGTCGGTGGAAAAAACAAGGGCGAGATGGATTATGTGGACGGTACTTGTTACCAACTGCGTTGGTAGTACAGTATAGATAACTGCAGGTAGATTGAGACAGCAAAAAATGAGCAAAGGAAACACATTATAAACGGTCATGTTAAAATAAAACAGAAAATGAAGAGACCAAAAGTACGGTATAGGCCAGGGGTCTGCAACAGGCGGCTCTAGAGCCGCATGCGGCTCTAGAGCACACCCCTAGTGGCTCCCTGTAGCATTAAAAGTAGCAATAAATTATTTTTCATTTATGGTTTCTGTAGGAGGCCAAACGTGACAAGCATTCTTAATATTTATTCTACACATTTTTACAAAATTGGAAAACTTAACTAAACTAAAATGTGCGTCATAGCATGCGACACACTCAGTGCCGTGCCAGCCAGGTGTCTATTATAAACAAACCGGTGGGTGTGTGAGGCTGCTGCCTGCTACGCTATGGCTTCTACAGGGAGAGAAATAAAGATAGCCGACGAAAAACAGAGGATTTAACAGTTCGTGGACAGAGGCTTTTGCCTTCACAGCCAATGCAGATTGACTGCCTGTATGTTTAATCTGCAGTGAGAAGCTATCAAACAACAAAAAAAGTAACGTTGAAAGACATTTCCAGGGAAAGCATGCTAAATTATGCTAGTTTCGTTGCAACCCGGGAGATAATAAAGCTTGGCAAGCTGCATTATAATGTGTAATTTTCTTTGCGGCTCCAGATAGATTTTGAATTTATTTTTGGTCGAAAATGGCTCTTTCAACATCTTGGGTTGCCGACCCCTGGTATAGGCAATGTGCTTTCCATTTAGAATGGAAATGAAGAGGTGTTTAACATTGCTGCTTTTTGTTGTTGCACCTAGGTGTGGCGAGGCCTGAGGAGGCGACATGGTCGATTACTATACCATCCTGGGAGTGTCCAAAACAGCCTCTCAGGATGACATCAAGAAAGCGTGAGTTACCGTATACTGTGGATCTAATAGAGTTGCAAAATAAGGAGAAAAGCACACACATCTGCAGTCTAAAAAGTGCCAGGTGCAGGGCAGAAGTCAAAATCTAATACAACTAGAATTGCACTCTGTCGAGTGCCTACTTGCTTGTTGCACCCAAGTAGGCCTAATAGTGCGCAAGCAGAGCATGCAAGTACTGGTATAACTGGCTCTCAATGTTGACGTAATAAAGATATTATGTTTCAGTGTCGGGTGGATTAAAGGAAATTCCTCTATGTATATATGTATATGTAATTTGTAAGTTGATTAGCGGTATACTGTGGTTACTTGGGTCGTTGTCCCGTAGCAGCATATGACGTGATGAAGATATGTACCAATGCCAGGGTATAACTGGTATAACTGGCTCCCAATGGTGACGTAATACAGATATGTTTCAGTGTCGGTATGTATATGTAATTTGTAAATTGATTAGCGGTATACTGTGGTTAATTCGGTCGTTTGATGCGTATGTCCCGTAGCAACAAGAGTAGATTAGGCTCGAAACGTCACATCTGTATGGTGGAGAAGACATTTTAAAAAATTGGATTTGTGCAGACTCTATTTTCATTAGATCTAATTAAGTTGCCCAGTGATTCTTAATTCCAATCCTGGAGGCCAAGTCTAGTTAGTAGGCTATTAGTAAATAGCACTGGTGTACTGGTGAGTAGATTGATGGATAGAATGGGAACGAAAACAGCCTTAAGTATTTGATCAGATCGTGGACCATAAAATCACACTGTATGTCACTTTAGAATAACTAAAATGATGTGGTATTTTGTCAAGAAACGCAACACAATTCATACCGATTATACCGGTACTCAATATAGTATAACATCAAAATAATATATGTCAATATGTCAATTTTTAAACAATGTGATGCATGCATGTTTGTTTCAGGTACAGGAAGCAGGCGCTGAAATGGCATCCAGACAAAAACCCGGACAACAAGGATGAAGCAGAGAAGAAATTTAAAGAACTGTCCGAGGCCTATGAAGTTTTGTCTGATAGTAAGTCACAACACTGCGTGTGCTTAAACACTTCAATGCTTCATTGACAAGGGTCCCCCAGGGATCTACTTGGTCCCCTCCTTTTCCCCCAACAAAGTTTTGCAGAACGTTTTCTTATTATGACATGTTAATAATAGGGATGCTAAGTTCCAGTGGATAAAGCTATACACGAGAGTGAGTGAAAATAACATCAGGGCTTTACAACATTTGATTCTTAACATGCAACATTCAAGCTTGTAGATTTGCTATATTATTCACTATAAGGGGCAATTGACATGGCCAAAATAGAGATGCCAGGTTGAAAGTGTTTACATTGACATTGGCAACAACCCCCTATTTTCTTCAGTGGGCTAAAGTGAAAGCATAATTATTTTCAACATTAGCTCTATATAGTATATATGTGTTCGTAGCTGTTAACATGCCATTCACACCGAGCTGAGTGTCTCTGAAACGCCAGTTGTCGGTGACGACACTGAATTTAAAAACTACAACCCCTACTTCCTGGTTTGACCATGACATATAGTGTTTACAGCAAAAATAGCAATCTTAACTTCAGAAAATATGAATCAAATTGATGTAATAATGGGGGCTTTAGACCGGAAAACATATAGAGGAACACAGATAATGTTCAAAATTGAGAGGAAGGGGAATTTTCTCTGTTAACATGGATTGTATAGTAATATTGGTGGTGCTATAGACTCTCGAAATGAGCGTGAGATACACTGCACTTGGTTCTGGTTCATAAAAGAAATGTGACCCTACCTGGCCTCCATTCATAAAATATGTGGAGAATCTGATGTTTACATAGCTGGTGGTCATGCATGTTTCAAGCTAGTGGCCACAATGGGATAACTGGAACATGCCATTGTTCTGTTGTCTCATTATTTTCATTGTTTTGTAGCAAAATGTTTTGACTTTGAGCTTTTTTGTACTATACGGTATGTGTATGCCTTGGTCATGTGGGTTAGTAATAGTGACTGCGGATGCTGCAATGTGCATCTCCATGTCGTACAATAGTGTCACACAAAAGTAGCGAAAATAGCAGATCTATTAGCTCACACGTAGCATCGTGATGCATTGTGAACTGAGCTCACAGATCTGCAATTTTGGAAAGACATTTAAAATCTCTGAAAAAAGTTTCGAAAAATGTCCCTATAATAACATTCCCAAAGGGGCAGAAGGTTGAAAGGTTTAAAAAACAAATGAAATCATCTCCCTCCTATCACCAGTGACGGATCAACCCCTCTCAAGGCCCTGGCGCTTCACCAAATCAAAAGGCCCTACAGATTCAGCCAATTAATTAATTAACATGCATGCGTTTAGCGCATATCCACTACTGCCTGCGCTGCCCGCTGACACACAAGACACAGCAGGCACTGCCGTACTGGGCACAGCCTTTCCAACTTCAGTCTCTGCTAAACTATTATGTAAGGACTAGGAGATTACTATATGGTTATTAATACAGTTATTAACAAGAAACATGCATGGCAATGATGAGATGGGGAAAAAACGATGCCGTTTCATGTATTTTCTTATAGCCTACTGTATTCAACAGCCAAACAGCTGATTGATACAACCCGAAAACTGCTACAGAAACTCAGACGAGAAGACCAAAAACACTAGCGGGGGTTCCTGTGTTGCGTTATATTTTTCGAAAGAAGCATTAACAGCTGTACCTATAGTCTCGTACCAGGCCCTGCAAGCTTCGGGCCCTGGCGCTTAAGCTCCACCTAGTTCCATTGTTAATCCGGCTCTGCCTATCACTATATTATATTCTATACCAGAGGTTTTGGCTCAGGTCACCCCTGTAAATAACATTTTCATCCACGGCGGAATTCAAGGAACTTGAAGTACATACAGTACACTAGGAGTTAAATCATGGATAAACGAGGAAAACACTACTGACGTAAAGTGACGAACAAGAAAGGGAACTGAACAAACAGGGGAGTATAAATAGACACAGACTAACTAGGCACAGGTGCAACAAAACTCAAAATCAAGACAGGGATTAGCTGGGGGAATAAGAGGACACAGGTGGAAAACAAAGACTAATCACAATGCAGGTTAGACAAGGCAGGTACAGAACTACAGGGGCAGACAGGAAGGCACAAAACAATACTTCAAAAGAAAAGGTACACAAGTTAAAGGTGAAACTCAAACTGGAACTAAGGTCACATTCTCACCAGAGAGCTTTGCTGCGATTAAAACGAATCCTGCTGCACATTTTCAGAAAGTGCGCTTCGTTTGGCAGGTGTGAAGGCTCATTCGAATCCTAATGCGCAGCAAAGAACCGCATTTTACTCCGCCCAAAAACGGGGGTTTCGCTTCGCTTCCAATCGCACTTGACTACGATTCGGTGCAGGTGTGAATGCAATCCGCAGTAAATAAAGGAAATGAAGCAAACAATGTGGCGGGTGAGGAGCTGAACACAGTTGGAGACGGAGAAGGCATATTTTACGCAGCGCAAAGATGTCCCGTTACTGTGGATAGACGTGGTCGAATGAGGAGACTGAAGCCCTGATCGAAATGATCGGACGTGTACATTAATCAATTTCTTAAGAAAACACATAAAAACACTGCAGTGTAGCCTATTATAGCCTACAGAATATTCTGTCTGTCTGTCTGTCTGTGCGTAAACATGGAGTGCTGTCACTGTGTGGGGACTGGGGAGTTATATCAGTGCCCAAAAGAACAGTGTGTGGCGGCTGCGTGCGTAGAGAGAGAGAGAGAGGGTGGGGGGGGGTCCCAGACGGCACCACACATGCACGTTATGAGTGTAATTTTATCACCATAGATTTCACTGTGTAGGCTAGTTTATGAATGGAACACATTGATAAAAGTTCCCCCTGCTGTGTTTCCAATTGCTGCGAATGACAGTGTGAAGGCAAACCGCAGCCAATTAAATATGCAAGAATCGCAATTTCCCCGCCCATACGCATTCGGGTCTACCGAAGTATTAGGTGAGAATGTGACCTAAGACACAGGGAAACACAATACTTCAAAAATCACAGGAACAAGAGGTAAAACAATAACAAAAACCAAGAACAGGGTACACAAGAAAACATAACACGTCACGGGCCGTGACAGAGGATCTAAGTGGTTAAACTGAAGTGATAATAACATATTCCAAATATAAGTATTCTTTGGCACCCCCGTACTTGCGTCAGGGCACCCTAGGGTGGCACGGCACCCACTTTGAAAAACACTGTCCTACTATATGAGTCATGAGTTTCATTCTGTGTTGTGATCTCAGGTCTAGCTCTCACAGGAGCACTGTATATGAGTCATTGATTTAAATATTTCAACATACTGTATATTTAATAATATTTCCATTTTGTGTGTTTGTGTGGACCTTTGCGTGCGTGCGTGCGTGCGTGATGTGTAGATATACAATATTATGTGTGATCACTGTGTTTTTAAGTGCCATGACTGAGTCATACTATGTTACCATCCTATAGAGAGTAAGCGGGAGGAATACGACCACTATGGCAGTGACCGAATGAGACACAGAGGTAAAAAAAGGAACAAATGTTCACATTCAACAACGCACAGTTGAACATGCTGTACCATAGCATGCATGATATGGAAGTAATCCGTCTTTTCATCTTCTCTTCTCCATCTCTTTGAACTCCTTTGTCTTCCTTTTCCCCAAACCACATCCACATAGGCTCATCTAGGTCCTCTCCTACAGATTTCCCATCAGATTTCCCAGGGTTCACCTTCACATTCCGCAGTCCAGACGAGGTGTTCAGAGAGTTTTTCGGTGACCAGGATCCATTCAACAACTTCTTTGGTAAGTAATTATTGTATTGTGTTGTGTTGTGTTGTGTTGTGTTGTGTTGTGTGTAAAGATTCTACTGTATTGCAGCACAAACACACTAGTGTTTGTATATAGTCAGTCAGAAAGCAAAGAAAAGGAAGAGGGCTAAAGATACCAGTTATCTCTTTGCTTTATTTTACACTTGCTTCTAGTCAAGGCTTTCATTTCAATCAGCCATTTTCCATCTATCCTTCAGATGACTTTTCATCCTTCGGAGGCATCCATGGGCATGGTTTCCATGGAAACGCAGGCCCCTCTCGTCTTGGCCCCAGTCGATTCTTCTCCTTCCCCTCAGCAGGAGGTAAACAGAGTTTTCCCACTAAATGCCTGGTGCATTTATATAGCACCGTCTTGCTCAAGGACACTTCGACACTAACTCTGGGGGAGGCCGGAATAGGCCACTCTACCTCTGAGCCACTGCCGCCATTACTCTGTTGCTGTCTTGTTAGTTAATAGTTGTGTAATGACTCACTCAATGCTAGCCTAGACAGTAGACACAAACATGATGAAACTATAACCCAGCGGTACATCTATCAACGCTCCTCGTCTCTCCCCCAGTGGACTTCACCTCCTTCTCTTCCTTGGGGGGCATGGATGGGATGGACAGCATGGGAGGTGGGATGGGAAACTTCAAATCCGTTTCCACTTCCACTCGCATCATCAATGGCAAACGCACCACCACCAAAAAGTACAGTATGCATTTTCGTCCTTTGCCAAATCAGCTGACCTGGGCCAAGTTGCATATCTATTGCTATTATTCTCTCTCTCTCTCTCTCTCTCTCTCTCTCTCTCTCTCTCTTTACTTTAGCACCAACATCATTAGGTTGATGTTGGTGCTAAAATAATAGATTAGCATACAGTATAAAGGATATTTGCTCAGCGTGGTTATATAGGTATCATAAATAGAGCGGGCTAGTGAAACCAAGTTCACTGAAGGTTTTACTGTAACTGTACTTTCCTGTGAGTCATTTTGAGATCCAATTAGAATCAATTAATTATGGGGGCATGGTGGCACAGTCGGTAGCACTGTCACCTCACAGCTAGAAGTTTCCGGGTTCGATGCTTTTGCTCGAATTGGTTGCAAAAAAATAATAATCAATTAATTATCCAGACAAAAAACATTTAATCAAATTAAATCAACAAAATGTCACACACAAGTAGTTATGACACATCTGGTACATGACTACATGTGTGACATAATAAATAAATAATCCAACAAAACTACTACTATGTCATGCCTGAATGTGCTTCAAACAATGAAATCTGTGTGTCTGTGATAAGACTGCAACTGGATGTTTGAGTAATTTTGTCCTTGCCAAGTGTGACTTGTTGCAGTTCGTACACGTGTATCAACTGTAAGTGTAAATCATGGTGTAGTGCTCACATGCAACCCAGTGACACACACTATGGAAAAGACAGTTCACTGTCCTGTGAAGTAGAGCCTGACCGATGCCCAAATCTTTAGAGTCCTAGCCCAGCAATTACCCATGTTTTAACCGTTATAATGTAAAAAAAAAAGGGGGCAAATAACGTTTTAATAGACAAAAGCACTATTCTAAAATAGCATCCGGCTTCAAGTGATCACTTTGTGAGCATGTAGACCTGATACTTTTGGATGTTTTTGAAAACGTAATGCCTAAAATAACGACGCCATGTTGCATACGTTTTGATACAGATAAAAAAGTCTGCCAGACCAATTTATCTTCTTGTCTTGCTCTACTATGAGTGTCCTCACCATCGACTGATGTTGGGTGCTGGGAAGATGCTGGGTTTGTTACTTACTGGTTGGGTAGTTTGTCCTCACAAAGGTTCTTAACAGGAATTAATCCATGTCTGGCGAATGCACTGTAATTCACTGACTTTAACTTTAATTTACAGTGGAGTCCCAAATAACATATTCAACATTTAACAAGTACAAAATCAAAGTGTACTTAAAGTACCAAAGGTTTTCAAATGTATACAAATCTTGTGAGCTTGTAGATCCGCTATTTTCAAATAGTCTACTATACTGAGGAAGTGGTTAATGCATGTTTTTTTTATAATAATCTCCAAAGTAACTATAGTAACTAAAGTTTGCAAATAAATGTAGTGGCGTATAAGTACAATATCTTCTTCTGAGATGTAGTTAACACACATTAACAACTTCAGCCCTATACACAATTTGGCCATTTTAATATAGCAAAATCACCACGGTGCGATGCATTCCGAGCTTGTAGATCTGCTATTTTCAAAGTATTTTTATATATAAAATATATTTAGAAGATTTTCTTCTCTTTCTCTCTCCCCCCCCTCCCCCCCCCCCTCTCTCTCTAATTCACTGACGTGTGTGTGTGTGTGTGTGTGTGTGTGTGTGTGTGTGTGTGTGTGTGTGTGTGTGTGTGTGTGTGTTTGTGCGTGCGTGCGTTCAACTGCGTGTGTGTGTGGTCTTGCAGGATCAAGGAGAATGGGCAAGAGAGAACAGAGATTGAGGAGGACGGGGTGCTGAAAACAGTCCTTATCAATGGTAAACACACCCATAGTGAAGATCCTCTACTACCAAATTAGCTTTAGGAACCTTTACTTAACTTCTAATACTAATCTAACTTATTTAAAAGGATTCCTGGCCAATAAGCCTTATGCCTTAATAATGCCATAATTTCCCTCTATCATCATTACTAAATTCACAGATCGCTGTCTTGTCTGTCCTATTCCGGGTCACCAGTGAAATGCATGTTGGGACGGCTTCCGGGTCACCAGTGAAATGCATGTTGGGACGGACACAGATTAATACTGGGACACACTTTTCCTCGTAACAGAACCACACGGGGAAATGTTAACGTGAACACACACGCTGTTTCGACACCACACTGAACATCATTTGCTGTTCATATATTCAGAACGGGTAGTAACTAAAATAGACCTTCAATATTTTATTTATTTTTAGAAACAGTTCATCTTTTACTCAAGCGGGACAATGCCCGTCGCAAGTTAATGATGACGTCATTTTTCCATGTGGTCCAGGTCTATGGAATGTTTGAAATGCATGTGCAAATAAAACTAGTTGAATAGAGCATTTTTTATGTATTAAGGCATAATAAAGTTTATTAGCCATGGATCCTTTAAAGAAATGAATCATCGCTGCCACACTGATCTGTTTTTTTTTTTTTTTTTTTGACTCCAAGGAACAGCAATTTCCGTGTTCACCTATGTGTGGTTAACCTATGTGACGTTAATGAGCACCAGTATGAGTACCAGTAGGGGCGCTGTTGTGCCCTGCAGAAACAGAGAGAGAGAGACAGTGCTGCACTGTTGCCTGCTAATGAGAGAGCGAGAGAGAGAGGAGGGGGGGTTCACACGGGTGTGTTTTTCTTTTTCAAAGTTGAAAGTGGTTAGACGTGTGCCTGTTTTAGTGTATTGTTTGCATGCTCATGAATACATCTGCCCGCAGGCGTGGAGGACGAGATGGCCCTCGCACTGGAGCTGAGCCGACGAGAGCAACATCCCTCTCCCCGCCAGTCGTCCCACAAGCCACGCCTTCAACCCACCAGACGCCCCGCAGAGCCCGAGAAGCCTCGCCCCAATCTGCACTCTACGGCCGCGCAGCGCTCGTTTAGCTCCGCCCCGTACTTCCACTACGGGGCCAGCGAGGACGAAGCCGACGAAGACCTCCAGATGGCGCTGGCGTGCAGCCTGTCGGAACTGGAGGCCCAGCAGAGAGCTGCTGGCGCCGCGACCACTAACTTCATCTCAGGTGCTGGGGGCGGGGTTAATGTCACTATTAATGTGATGAGGGAGGAGCATAGGGATGGCGGGGTTACTAAGAGTGTTAAACACTTCAGCACAGTCGATGGCAAACTGGTTGAAAAAGAAGGGAGGGGTGGCGAGGACGAGATGATTGAAAATGAGGATGGAAATATAGGCGGGGGTAATGGAGCTAGGGGGAGGGACGGGGAGACGGGTTCAGGTCAACCAAGGGGACCGGGTGTTTTATCTGGGGAGCAGCCAGGCAGCAGCCCCCCTGTTCCAGAGACCCCCAAAGCTGCTAATTCAGCAAACCACCACAGTGAGGATGGGGAGCCTGCTATAAGGAACAATGACAATATTGTGAAGAAGAAAAAGAAGTGTGGATGTATTGTGTGCTGATGGAATGTGTGCTGATGGAATGTGTGTGTGTGTGTGTGTGTGTGTGTGTGTGTGTGTGTGTGTGTGTGTGTGTGTGTGTGTGTGCGTGCGTGCGTGCGTGCGTGCGTGCGTGCGACATGTGGGTGCGCGTGCATCTTGCTGTGCTGTGCTGTTTTATACTACATTTTGTGTTCCGGGCAGTGCCTTCATTGATCAATCGCAATGCTTTCAAAATGTTTAAAGGAGAATGAGTGCAGATAGATAATTGAGATAGGGAATTCATTAAAATTTAGCTTTGATCATGTTACAGTGCCAAATCTAAATATTCCCACATACGCCTAAATTCCCAAACGCTAAGCTAAACATTATCTATGAATGCATGTTTTAAACAAGAAAGGTTCAAGAAAAGAAAGGATTCAATAATTGGCTTAAATACGCAAATCCTTTTCTATACATTGTGTTGTGCTAGTGACATCACCATAGCCAAAGCCAAATAACAGACCCAGCATAATTTCCAGCAATGAATGTAGGAAGAGCTGTCCACATCAAATAACTTTATTGCCATTGTCAACTAGTACTGTACACATTACACAACTTATTTTGTTGAGAGGTCTTGGTTCTGGACTAAAAATAACCTTTTGCTCTAAACCATTGTGTGCTTACTGCTACAGAAAGTAAGACGCACACAGGCTGAACAGGTCCCAAGGTGCAATGTGTTATAGTGGAACTTTGTCAGGCTCCCTGGCTAGAGTACCCAAATTACAAGTTATAAGTGAAGTCTATTTTGATAAAATGGTTTTGGTGTCCTATAACAACCATTTCCAAAGATTGAAACATAATTAAGTCAGCCCTAGTTTTGGATCCAAACATTAATGTTAGTGATCCTTAAATGCAGGGTAAGACTAAACTAAATATTGGAGTTTCTGCACTTAAATATGTTGAAGTTAGTTCCCCTGTGTGCCATTTCTTGCCTCGATTTTTAATCAAATGGAGACTGAGACGTTTTGTTGGGTAGAATGGTTAATTGTCCAGTCAAAGCAAAGCAATAGGTTGCAATACTTTCTTTCCTAACCAGAGCATTATGATCTAATGCGTGACAAAGCACAAAATCATCAAAAATATTTTGTTAGTGCCTTTGTGTGTGTTTGCTGTAGTTTACTTATTTAATGTGCCATTCTATATGTGCCAAGTAAGTCATAAAAGGAAAGAAATGGGTGTCTGTCTGGTGGCTTAACCAGATGTGTGCACCTACGACATGCTCCTTGTGAGTTACAGGGGATCTGGATTTGAATCCGAATCCTGTCTCTCCCCTCTCTTTGCCTTGGCTTCGTCTCTATAGTATACACTATCCTGTACATTAAACTTGGAAATTACCAAATGGCGACAGCTTACCGGCCTCTTTTAGGAGGCGCTGGTCAGAGCTATTTTTCGGACCGAGCAGAGCACTTTTAAAAGTTAACCTTTTACCTAATAATAACAGTCATGAAGTTGTATTTTCTTAAACGCAGACATACAAATGAATTTATCGCCGATTCACCAGTGTCAGCTGCACTGCTCAATGCAGAGAAATCCAGCAGTGCCCACTGAGAGAGGTGACAGCCAGCCGCAAGGACACTGAAAGCATTGTCTATAACTATAACGGATTTATACATTTTAGGCAGGAAATATGCCACACAGTGCTCAATCTCGATTTATTTCACATAATATCTACACATAATATATATCTAGAGAAGCATGTCTAACTTACGTAATCATCCATTATGCCAGCAGTGACAAATCCATTGTCCAATCAATTGCCAAATTGATTGGCAATCAACCATTCTCAGTGTCTTTTAATTCCATTGGCTATTATTGGTCTCACTTTTGACCATTTTGATGGAGCCATTTTATATGAATCACTTGACTCCTGATCTGGGACCTATTTTCTAATGTAATACTTGTTGTATGACAAATAGCTAAGATAGACATGTTGTGAGCTTGACAATCAGTTATTTTCGCTGTTTTGAAAATGTTTACATTTTTTAAATATTTTTAAAAAACAATATAGGCTATCATTTTTGCTATAATATATCCCAAAATGATCTATATCCCAAAATAGGGATGCCAGGTTGAAAGCGGTTAAGCATCAGTGGGGAAATTGCACAATATCCCCATGTCAGTATTTAGTAGGAATGCCAGGTGTTGACAGTGTGATGCTAGCTAACAGGGAATGGAGGTTGACTGAAAGAAACAGAAGCTGGCTTGTCGCTTGTGACAAAAATATCCTATAGGTTGAAACTTTAGACCATCTGATTGACCATCTCAATTCTAGAGAGATAAGCAAGTCATTTCCCATTCACAGTGATGGCTGCTTTCGGACAAATTACACTGTTAAATCTTTTAATGTTGTTATTAAGTTACAGGCAGTCAATTGAATTGCCTGGATCAGATTACCTGCAAGTGTGTGTGTTACTGGAACCATAGCTCATGTGTTTAGCATGTGTTAACCTTAATGTAAAAAAGGTGTTCATATTTGGGGTAATGCCCTTTCAGTTGTCTTAACAAGAGGCTCTCATAGCTTCTCCTAAATGTCTGTGTATGATTGTGAGGCAAAAACTAAGACTAGAATCTAAAAGTAATCCTAACTGCCCCTAGAGGCTGTGCTGCTCCTTTCACCCCACATGACTGGTTTGAACCAATCTCCCTGTGCTCGTCTCGTTAGTGGAGTTAAGAACAACAAGGGGGCATGGCGGCCAGCAAACGGGTGCATTGATAGCCTATTAAAGGCTTTACAGTAGAGAATCTAGAGATACATTTGGGCACAGTTCGGGCCAAACAGTGACACAAATCACATACCTTAACTAAAAATACAATAATTCAGCCTAAAATAGCTTTGCTCAAGTTTATCCACCACATTCAGCCACCATGTACCTTTGATGAATGATGTGAAGCCTTCAGAGCTAGTACAGGTAGCTAGTTAATCTGATTGGTGCGGGCTACTTAAACCTCTGGTTTACTGCTCATTGTTTTTGCTGCTGCTCTGCCATCTTGCTGCTCTGATCTGCTGCTACTGGTTGCGCTGAGCTCTAGAATGTTCTTTGTGCTCCTAACACAGCGTCCACCTGTGGGTTCTGTTTTTCTTTTTTATAAGATTCCCTTGCTATTCCATCCTGTGTAATATCTATTTGGCAGATAATTATATATATATATATATATATATATATATATATATATATATATATATATATATATATATATTTCTTACTGGGAATTTATGAATTCAGACAGTGCCTTGCGCGAATGCGCATCGATATTTATGCTTCATGATGTTTATGCTCTATAAATATATTTATTTCAATCCAAGAGCTGTCTGAACTGAAATAAGCGACAGAACGAGGTGGCAGGGAGAATTGTTGAAGAGTAGTCTTCCTCATACTGTAGTGAAGCAGCAAAGCAGTGACTCTCGCAATAACTCTTTAACCCTGTCAACTGCTGGAGAGACTGTCTGCTGTACTACAACACACACACACACACACACACACACACACACACACACACACACACACACACACACACACACAGTCACACACACACACACACACACACACACACACACACACACACACACACACACACACACACACACACACACACACAATGGAACACTAGCAACTGTCCTTCTGACTGAGTGTTTTCAATGGGACTACTAGATGATATAATGATTTCATTTGGAATGTATTTTACAAGGGAGGGTGAAGTGAATAGTGCCAATTGAAGCTCTGATGAGACTGGATTCAAAGATGCATGTTCAGTGTGGGGCTAAACCGCAATCAAAAGAGAAACTGAATTCACTCTCCTCGTAGCTATAGTGGAAAAGAGTGTTTTGTTTACTAATGTATGGCATAGAGCCTGATTCGTACTTGGTCGTGCAGCGATCTCACGCTCCGAGAATAACTGACCTACAAGCTTGCAGCGGTGGAAATTAACTAAGTACATTTACTTAAGTACTGGTCTTCAGTACAATTTTGAGGTATTTGTACTTTACTTGAGTCTTTCCAATTTCCAGTACTTTTACTTCTACTTCTAGTAAGATTTTGATTATTACGACAAAACAAAAACATACAGTAACCTGCACTTCAGACCTACAGGATACATTTCGGCTATTTGAAAACAGCTGATCTACAAGCGATGCGTCGCATCTGTTTTCAAAAGATGTTTATACATGTGAAAACTTGAAATGAGACATTCTGCATAATGAGTACTTTTACCTTTGGTACTTTTAAATACATTTTAATGCCACTATACTTTTGTACTTTTACTCAAGTACATTTTGAATTCTGGACATTTACTTGTAACAACGTGTTTCTATATTGCAGTATTAACACTTTTACTGAAGTAAAACATTAGAGTACTTTTTCCACCACTGTCTGCCACTCAGTGCGCAGCACCACGGCACGACGGAGCATACATTAGGCTCAAGGCTGAAATAACTACACGAGGAAAGGCTCATGTTATACAGTATGCATGCCCAAGTTCTATGTTTGTATTTATAGCCTACCTTATATTATCTATTAGCATGTTACCTATTATCTTTTTTTTATTTGATTTTTCTACTATAAAAAGACACAGACATTTCCCTTTACAATATTTTGTTCAGATATTGCTAAATGTATCATTTAAAATGGTTTCATTTATTTCATGTGCTTCATTGAGTTCC
This sequence comes from Protomyctophum parallelum, assembly GCF_964188405.1. Classification (NCBI taxonomy): domain Eukaryota; kingdom Metazoa; phylum Chordata; class Actinopteri; order Myctophiformes; family Myctophidae; genus Protomyctophum; species Protomyctophum parallelum. The sequence goes on along the minus strand of NC_139707.1, from coordinate 23,581,875 downwards.
GAATGCATTTGTTGCTTTATTGCTTCCTGCATCGTTCTTGTCAGAAACCAAGTGCACGTAAAATTGCAACGTATTCAGATATTTCAAACCATTTTAAAACAATTTAACTCTAGTCTGCTTGTTAAAGTGGTTTTGTCATTTCTCCTCTTCAAAATGTCATCTGTGAATGTGGAGAGAGTGAGAAAGAGAGGGGTGTGTTATAATTGTACAATATCAGACTGGCGTGTTCTTGTTTTATTTTTCATTTATTTTCCTCTCACAAAATGGTAAAAAACAGAAATAAAAGTTCAGTTAAAAGTGTCAAACTTTTAAGTGTCAGCAATCCACATCAACTTTATTGTGTCTTTTAAAAAAAATTGTCTGGTGTTATAATAATTTAGCTTTAATGCCACAGTGTGTCACCTGTTGGTTGGACATCTACACGTATATACAATACTTACTGTATAATCGTAACAGGCTTTTTTCAGGCTCCCTGGGTGGGAAGTAGGCTAATAATTACAGAATAATCACCTACTAAGAGTCCAGTAGAATCTGATATTTGGTAATCGATGAGATGTTTTCTAAATTATATAAGCAACACAATACACAATAAAAAATAAAACTTATTTTTTCATTGGGTGATAGTCTTGGTTAGCCTCTGCACTCGTTATGTTCTAAGATTATAAATGTGACAAATTCCAACAGGTGACAAATGAATAGGTGACAGTATAGACACACATATAATACCATGCCTTTGCCATTTAAGTTAATTACTGATCTTTCTTCTAATGTTGTGTGTCTTTTTTTGTCTTTCTCACACTTCCTAATTCCTGTTTCAGACTCAGACTTCCAGGCCTTTACGGGCTAATCTGATTGGCTCATGCTGCTCTGTGCCCCACCCCCCAACCCTGAGGTAAAGACAGTCTGAAGCTGTAGCACCCACAGACATAGAAAGGTAGACAAATACTAGACACCTCTTTCGCTGCTGCAATTCATTGGATAAAACTGAGGTTATATGGCACATCCCCGGCATCCAGTCACATGACTCACGTCCTTTCCTTTCATTACTTTCCAATGGTCACCAACACGGAAGCTTGCCCTCACTTTTTCACATACATCCCAGAGCCAAAAGAGAAATCTACCTTTCTATGTCTATGGTAGCATCAATAAACTTCCATATTTTGTCATGTCTGAGTGTAATTCCTCCCCTTACCCTCTTCCCTTTAAGCCTAATACATTGTAAAACAGACAGCGTTGCTTGTTGAAAAGATATTTTTTGGCAAGCAACATTGTCCTATGCACAGACCCCTTGCACAAGATTGTAAACCACTGAGATTATAGAGAGTGTAATAGAATGGATGGTTTATATACTGTAAAAGCAGTAGTCTCACAAGCTGTTGCCTTTCTCATTTTTCAAAATGGTTCTATTATACAGTCTGGACTCCACGGAAGCTCTGAAAATGAACTGAGATAATTGTGTCGCCTCCTCCCCGCTTCAGTTTTGTCTTTACAGTGACCCAAATTTGTCCTAATATAAATCAAAATAAAGCCTATATAGCTTGCTGCTTATCAGAAATGGAAATTCTGATAGAAAATGTAAATATATTTTAAAACATATATGTTTGTGAACGGAAATGTCAAAACAGATGACAGCTTCCTTTCTTGGCTTTCGGGAGGTGTAGTTCCAGACCTACATGGGCATGCCCACTTCCAGCCCATGCCAGTTAGCCCTCATGTAGACCACGTAGGACCTACATTGGCTTGCCATTTCCAACCCATGCCCAGTTAACCCACGTGTAGACCATGTGGGACCCTCATAATTTGCCCAGTTCAAGCCCATTCTCACTTGGTACCCATGTATCCCGCATTGAAACCACATGGGCCCCAAGTGGGCGTGCTGGCTGGGATGGTGATACCCCACACCTCACCCCACATCACCTTAACCACTTTATTTCTTTATTATTATTATTTTTAGCATAAATATACTTTGAAAATAGCTGATCTACAAGCTGATCTACAAGCTGATAAAGCACTGATGAAGTGCTATTGACAAATTTGGGAATGTTTTGAAATGTTTCACCTATAATGTCATGGCCAAAATAGGGACACCAGGGTTAATGTGGGTAAAAGTACAGTTGTACGATTATGCAGCTTTTCACTAAATCACTAGCAGTTATAGACATATTTCAACCAATACTTATCTTGGGACTGTAAAGTCAAGATTTCTAAACATCTCCCAAACTTGGAAAAACAAGTCGGTTCCTGGCCCGAAGAAGTAGGCTTAATGAATAAATTAAAAATAATAATAAATAAATAAATCCCATACATCAACAACTGTATTTTTCCTTATGTGTATAGAAAAGGAAAAACACATTGTTGACAGGAGCACTTACTGTAGAAAGCAGATTGTGGATTAATTTATACATAAATGAACCCATGTTGGTTCATGCATCATCAATCATAACCAATACGTTTGTCCATTGATGCACTCTATTACAATTTACAATTTAGGCATTTAGCAGACGCTCTTGATCCAGAGCGATTTACATTTAAGCAAAAACAAAAGCATGGCATACATTTAAGCAAAAACAAAAAGCATGGTATACATCACACATATCAAAAGTAGTTATCATGAATCATGTATAAACTAAGAACGTAACAGTGGAGTATCTATGTCAACTATACATACTATACTATATTATATATTATACAATATACATGTTTACTATGCATGTATAGTATGATGCAAGAGCAAAATGGTCACCAGGTGAATCTGGCCAGTGCTTGTTAGTGTGGTTGCCCGAATGGGCAACCAGACTCTTGTAACTGTGACACTTTATTATTATTTTCTCACTGGAGTAGTCTTTATTTTGACGCTTTATACCTCCCACACTGTACGCTGTACGCACTTGAGCCATATGTCAAATTGACCGGAAAAATCGGGAATCGTGTGCTTGTATTTTGTTAAGAGAAATGTTGTATAGTTTAATTGATATGAATTTATTAGTGAATTAAATGTCCCCATTGACATGAATGGGAAAAGGCAAAAATTCACATAAAAGTATTTGTTCGTCGGAGACTGTAATCACTATAGTTACAAAACTTTTAGGGATATTTCAACATTATCACTAAAATTATTTAACCCTAAAATTTTATCGGTCGGCCTCATGGTGGCGCTATAACAGCCCACTTTACCTTTTGGCTTATAACTCTTGAACCGTAGGTCGTAAAATCAAAATGATTTTTTCCCTGGATTCCTTGGGTCATGACGCATCTCCCCATATAGGCCACGCCCATTTCCGCCATGATAGATTTTCCGCCATTTTGAATTTTGTCCAAAACACACTTTTTGCTTTTCCTCCTACAGATTTTGTCCAAATCTCACAGAAATCGGCACACGTGATCTCTGGACCCATCCAATTAAAACTGAGCCGCAGAATTTTGAAAGTGCGTATCGTTCGGCCGTAATCGTCTTCCGAAGTTAGTAGGAGGGGCCTATATCACAAAAAATGCCATAAATCACGAACGGAATGTCCAATCCATCCCACATTTCAATCACATGTCCGGGGTGGTTCAATCAACCAAGTTCTAAAAGCAATTCCATTTTCATCCATAGGGGGCGCCGCAAATGCGAGAAATGTAACCGTGTGTCGCAAAAACATGAATTTCGGGGGTTAAATCCCCTCCGAATTACTTACGCATGATCTAAGGCGTGACTTGAAATTGTAATTGGCTGGCAATACTAGTGGGAGGGGCATATGTAAGCCACTGCGGCAACCACACTCTGCAATTTTTTTAAATTGCGAATTTTCTAGTTTGTAGTGTACTCGTAGTATACAGGTGTTACTATGGTTGGTCCGACGTAATAACAGTCCGACATGCGTGGCTGGTTAAGACTCACCCGTGGCTCTGACATGCGTGGCTGGTTAAGACTCACCCGTGGCTCTGACATGCGTGGCTGGTTAAGACTCACCCGTGGCTCTGACATGCGTGGCTGGTTAAGAGTCAAGACTCACCTGTGGCTCTGACATGCGTGGCTGGTTAAGACTCACCTGTGGCTTCCGTGTACGGTTAGGTTAGGGTTTGGGGTAGGGTGTCATACTATTGCGTGTCGGAACTGTTAGGATGTCGGACCAACGATATGCACCCATTACTATGATGAAACGCTGACATTTAAATCTGTCCATCTTCTCCTACAGGTTAAAGGTCAAACTCCCATAAAGCACTTTTCTCTCTCTGCCCACCTGGCTTCTCTACCTGCTGAAAGACACTTTTTTTCCCTTCTTTTTCAAAGTTTTATTTGAAAATGCAAAGCAAATTGAATGACACATACCTGACGTGTGCTCTGTGTATGTGAAGTGGTGTGTATGTCCGAGATGATATAATGTAAAGAAAGACTGGAATCTTTGTATTTTGAATCTCGTAAAAACAGTTCAAATCATCTCTGCATTAAAAGGTGATGTTTAAACTACATTTCAACTATTGTGTTTTGGGGGAAACATTGCAGTTCACACAAACAACAGCACAATTTTACACAAGGTGAAGCCCAACACACACCGGGTGCGCAGCAACGCGGCACAGCGCGTTGCCGCACGGCAACTCCTGGAAAATAGAAATGGTTTCTATCGGAACGTCCGGACCCCGCCGGTGTGCGATAGGTTCATTGAAAATAACGGAGGCGGCTGTTTTGACGTGCGGCGTTCGCAGACGGTGTGTGAGGCCCTTGAAATATACTGAGCAGCATATAAAATCATAATGCTAATACACAGGGGCTACATATCTTAACTGGTTTAGCTGGTTTACTAATCGAAAACCACAACAACATAATATAGTATGTCGTCGAAAACCATGAAAAACGAAATAGGCCTACTATAGAATGTCGTTTTTCATGGTTTTCATCTTTTTTTTTTATGGTTGAAAACGATGAAAAAAGACAATGAGAGAAATTATGAAAAACGACATAAGCTATACTATAGACATTTTCATGGTTTCGACGATTTAAAAAAATGAGATACTATAGTATGCCGTTCACTGTAATTGTGAACACATAAGAAAACGGCATGCCTCAGAACAAACACATTGAGTTGGACCGCCTGGACCACCACGAGAGGAAAAGGAAGAAGGAGAGTCGTAAGGTTCATGAGCGCTCTCACAAAGGCTCCCACTGAAGGCCAAACTCTACCACAAACAGAGGCATTCTGAGAAGATCCAGATGAAGAAGACCATCAAAATGCATGAACAGAGAAAGATCAAGCAGAATATATTCATATCCATATCCTTAAGATTTGTACAGAAGAGTTTGTTAATATATCATTCATAGCCTGATTTACATCACATTTTATTCCTAAAAAAAATTCTTAGTCTTAATGTAAGTAATCAACTGAAGAAGTTTCATTGTGATAGCTAGTAATTTATTTTTTACCCTATACACCTGACATGTCTCACCTTATCATCTCTCGGTTCGTTTTCTGCGTTCGTTTTCTAAAATGACATATATTATCCCTTGCTTAATGTCATTTAATGCAATCATGCAATGTACACGTATGGGCTGTCAAGGCCATAAAGTAGTTTTTTTTCCACTCAGTACTAGGCGTTGTTGAAAAACTTGATGTCACGTGCATACCCTTACTGGACCGGAAGTTGACAGAATGCACTGGAATCTGGGAGCAGATTAGACAAGGCATGAACAAACAATTTTTAATGACTGTGAACTTTGTAAAAAGAATCGATTCAGACAAATGAAAGAAAACATATCACAGGTTAGTTTCGTATACCTTCCCAGCCAGCACGCCAACGTGGGTCCCATAGAGGTGGGCTACCTATGTGGGAGCCAGGTGGGATAACGATATGGGACCCATATAGAAATGTCAGCGGGCACCAGATGGTTCTCACCTGGGTTGCCCATGTGGGTTTTAAGTGGGTGCTACCTGGGTCCTAGGTGGGCCCCACCTTGGCAATTTTATGTGGGACCCAAGTGGGTCCTAACTGGGCTAGCCCGTGTGGGCTTTAAGTGGGTTCTACCTAGGTCCTAGGTGGGCCCCACCGTGGCAATTTATGTGGGGCTGACATGGGTCCCTTATGGTTTCAAGGTGGGCTGAACTATATGGGCCTCAAGTGGGCTTGTCAGCGGGCACAAGATGGTTCCCATTTGGACTTGCCCGTGTGGGCTTTAAGTGGGTTCTACTTTGGGTTCTAAATTGCCTAGGTGGGCCCCACCTAGGCAATTTTATGTGGGACCCTAGTGGGTCCTAACTGGGCTTGCCCATGTGGGCTTTCAGTGGGTTCTACCTGGACCTGTGGTGGGCCCACCTTGGCAATTCTGTGGGACCTGCCTTTTTCCCATATGGGATAGATGTGGGATCCAAGTGGGCTTGCCTGTGGGATCCCCACAGGCAAACCCACTTAGGCTTGAAGTTGGTACTGACTGGGCACTGGCCACTTCCAACCCATGCAAGTTAGCCCACATGTAGACCATGTTGGAACGACATTGGCTTGCCCACTTCCAACCCATGCAAGTTAGCCTGCATGTAGACCATGTGGGACCTACATGGGCTTTCCCACTTCCAACCCATGCAAGTTAGCCCGCATGTAGACCATGTTGGACCTACATGGGCTTGCCCACTTCCAACCCATGCAAGTTAGCCACATGTAGACCATGTTGGACCTACATGGGCTTGCCCACTTCCAACCCATGCAAGTTAGACCACATGTAGACCATGTTGGACCAATCTGGGCTTGCACACTTCCAACCCATGCCCAGTTAGCCCACATGTAGACCATGTTGGAACTACATGGGCTTGCCCACTTCTAACCCATGCCCAGTTAGCCCACGTGTAGACCACGTGGGACCCTCATAATTTGCCCAGTTCAAGCCCATTCCCACTTGGTACCCATGTATCCCACATTGAAACCACATGGGACCCACGTTGGCATGCTGGCTGAGTTGTTTTCTGATTTGCAAATATTGACGTCTCGAAAGAGCACAATAAGAGTTTCTGCAATGCTGCAGCTGGGTAGTGTCATGAGAAATCATTCCATGCAAGGTTGTTAAAAGTCGACAGTGGTCAGTTTACTGGTGCTTACTGGTGTGTACTAATAATTGTAATCAACAAATACTGGTAAATAGCATTCCCTAAAGTCATAATGATAATTCCTCCAGGACAGTTCTGCTACAGAAGGTGATCAGTAGTGTAGTTCAATACATAAATATGAGGCAACTGAACAAACTTTGAGCTTTTGTGATTCTGTTTCCAAAAAGACACTAGGAAATAAGACTAATATGACCGATCCAGTATGTTTTTGACATTTGTTTTATGGTGCGTTTTGTTTTTAAAATGCAAACCGGTATACACATTCATCAGACCAGAGTATGTGAAGGACAAACATTCACAAAAATAAGATTTTTTCTAATGCTGCATCACACAAATTTATTCAGATCAAGTCAAAAATACATTTTTATAGTTATTTTATATAGGTATGCTACATGAAATCAACACACAATCATCGATGTGGATTATTTACATTTATCACAATGATAAATACATTAAAATACAGAACACAAAGGCTGTGTGTATGTGTGCGTGTATATGTGCGTTCGTGTGCAAGTGTGTGTGCACGCCTGTGTGTGTGTGTGTGAGAGAGAGATCAGATGTCAACTAGGTAGTCAGTGGAAAGTGTGTAGAAGGAAGGTCCATTACAACAGTAAAACCCTGAGTGTAAAAGCGTACACTACACCCTAAGAGTTAAATTAACACTAAGCATTTTGCTGTGTAATGTCAAAGCCAACAATCATATTAGAAAGTTAACAAAAATCAACAGAAACACAAAATGACAGCAGCTACTGTGAGTGTTAATGTAACCCTTATGGGACCAGATGGACCCATAAGGGTTCCATGTGTAGGCTTAAAAATGTTACAAGTTAACACTGTGTGGTGTTTTACTGTGTGGTGTGTCATCTGTCATGGCAATCTCTTTAGGTATATGCAGGGTGGCTGCTATATAACTTATTTTCATGGAAATGAACAAAGAATTCAGAAACACACCACTGGGATATTCAACAAAACAGGCACCTGATACAAGGGCATGTGATGTGGTATGGAATAATCTTTTTTCTAAGTAGGTAATGTACCATCTCTTTGACGACACTGTCACACAGAACAATTACGATCCATCCCAAAATAAATAAATTCATTTGTACAGGAACGATTGCACCACACAGCCCCTCTCCCTGTGCTGTCATAATTAAAGGCAATACCTGATGTGGAAAGCAATAATTTAGATTGAATTCCTCTTTGCTAAACATATCTGATAATCTCCTTACAGTCTTAAGGTACGGTCACACATGTGAAAGTAGGTGAATGACTAGCTCTGGTCCATTAAGGACTATCCTTAACGCTATATGTTACTCTCGACTTCCTGTGCACGCATGAAATACCTGTTGACTGCAAAAATATAAATACTTTCGCTACTCACCAATACAAAGATGGTTTTGTGGTCCCTAGTGGACGCACTGAGCCCCCCACCACACGTATAAAATGCACTTTTTGTCCAGAAAAGAAAATATTAATAACTTAATATATTAAGTGTGGTCAATTGGGTTTTTCTGTTGACAAGATCTGTAGAGGGCGCAGTGGAGTAACTTGTAACTATTCTTTCATTTCATATGTGGGGTGGGGTAGGGAAAGTAGGCTTTCACAAAACCGTCTTTGTATAGAGTAGTGAAAGTGTTCTTTAGATTTTTGCAGCAGTCAACAGGCAGTGCCGGGCATTGCAGCCTTTCATGTGTACGCAGAAAGTTGGAAGTACCACACACACACACACACACACAATCACACACACACAGGAGGGATGCCCCTTTGCTCGCATAGAATGGAAGTGAGTAGTTTGCGCTTGTATGACTGTACCCTCAACTGGGAAGATATCGCAAGGCTGTTCTAGATACAAGTGGAATAAAATGCAACTGTGCCACTAATGGCTGACATCAGATTTTTCTGCTAAATGCTGAAAAAAAGAAAGAAAAAAGTACCAGGTTTTAAAAATCTAAAGAACCCAGAAACCAAGGAGTTGGGAAACTAAATTCTGAGGAACACAAAAGGAGCCGTTGGTTCGTATTTACAACAAGCTGACCAGTTTTGATAATGTACATGTTGCGTCCTCAGTTGTGCGTATGGATAGATGAAACGGGTAGGCCTACTGTTCATGCCGTGTCCTTGGTTATGGCTATGGGTGTGCATGTGCAGGTTTTCTTCTTGTGCGTGTGTGTCCTGGGATGATGTGGCTCACTGTGGCAGAGCCTTCAAGATGGCATTCACCTCCTCAGCTACTGCTGTCAGCGCAAACTCAAACTGGTCCTGAATGGAGAAAGGCACAGATGGGAGCAGCACCATTTAGTCTTAGGTCGCATTCACACCTAATTATTTTGGTAGACGTTTTAATTTCACTGCAATGTCATTAGCAGCAATTGGAAACGCAGCAGAGAACTTTATCAATGTTTATTCAATTCATAAACTACACAGTCAGTTCAAATCTTTGGTGTTCAAATTCTGCTTCCAATAGTTAGGACTTGAGGGTAACGTGGATGCATGTGTGTCGTCATGCACTGGTTTTTTTGGGCACATGGCTGAGGCACATGGAGCTGGGAGCACAAAATGATTAATTAGTTTACAATCTGTACTCCTATAGATTAGGATATCCGATCATCATATAAAATTAGTATACATATTTTCATGAACTGTATTGTCATGAACTATAATCTGTATACTTTTATTATGTTGTGATGCCCTAGTGTTTCTTGTTCTGCCTAGTTGTGTTTGCCTGTCTTGTCTTACCTCCTTGTGATTACTAGTTTTCTGCACCTGTGTCCTGTTAGTCTCCTAGCCAATCCCAGTGTTGATTGTTTGTTCTGTTCACCTGTGTGTGATCCCTGTGTCTACTTAAACCCTCAGTTCCTTATGTTCCCTGCTTGACTATAGAAGTTGTTATGGTGTTCTGTTCCCGTTATGTTCACCTAGTGTTTTCAGTATAATAAATACTTTAATTTGACGTTCTCTGCTCCTGCCTGTCTGTTCAGCATTTTGGGTCCTATATTACTTGTCTTGAGTCGCACGTGACACAAATGCCATGTTGGCTTTTTACGTGTTTCCTTAAGCAATTGATTAATGTGCTCATCTGACCATATTTCGATGAGGGCTTCAGTCTCCTCATTCGATCACGTCTATTCACAGTAAAGGGGACATCACGCTGTGTAAAATATCCCTTCTCCGTCTCCAACTTTACTCCTCATTCATCCGCCACATTGTTTGCTTCATTTCCTTTATTTGATGCGATTGCATTCCCACCTGCACCGAATCGAAATCAAGTGCGTTTGGAAGCGAAGCAAAACCCCCGTTTTTTGGCGGAGTAGAATGCGTTTTTTTGATGCGCATTAGGATTCGAATGAGGCTTCACAGCTGCCAAACGAAGCGCACTTTCCGACAATGTGCAGCAGGATTTGTTCTAATCGCAGTAAAGCTTTCTGTTGTGAAGGTGACCGAAGTCCTATTTAGTCTTCTGAAAAATCTTAGTCTTTTAGTCTTAGTCTTTATCTTAATGCAATGTTAATTTTGCCAGAAAATATTTAGTCTTAGTCTTTTGAATAACACACCATTTATCTTATTCATCTTAGTCATATTTAGACTTCTGGAAAACCATAGTCTTTTAGTCTTAGTCTTTATAGTCAACAAAATGTACACTAGAGGGGAGGAGGCAGAGACCAAATACAAAGACATCGTTGAACTGTGGCCCTTAATCTAAACTAGAGTAGAAGAGATAGAAAGATAATAGAGAGAGGTGGAGAAGTGTGCTGTGACGATGGTGGATGTCTGTTTCATGGATCAGCAGCGCGCGCACACACACACACACACACACACACACACACACACACACACACACACACACACACACACACACACACACACACACATAAATCACAATGGTACCTTGGAGGAGACCAGGCCAGGTCTCTGGTCTCTGATGTGTTCCAATGTGGCAGCGATGTCAATCTCCTTCACTCCTAACAACAGTATGATGGAGTCACATGTCAAAAGTGTCACATACATAACCTCACAATGCATTGCAATGCTTGTGTCAGCTAAGTATAAAGTATAAATTGCTAATTAGTTTTATTGTCAATTGGATTTTTTTCAAATCTCCATTGCATTTTAAATATCTGTAAAAGAAAAGAAAACTCTATTCCCTGTAATGACATTTCCCATCCATTGCTTCATAGCACCTTTTAAAAATACAGTAAGAACACAGCATTATGTAGGCTCTGGCACAGTAATAGTATATCGTAAATTTACATTTTTACACTCATTGGGCCAGATTCACAACGGAAATATACGACCAGGTGTAAATGAAGTGCGTAATGATAGCGTATTAATCCGACCAAGGCTATAGCCTACCCTTAATTATATTAGCCTACCTAATATAATTTCTATTGAACAATTGCACACTCGCCTTTGTAGAGGTAAAAAAAATTTTTTATCAGAGCTGCATTGATTAATGGGGGGATGACTGTCCTTTGGATTACTATCATATCACTGTTGTATAGGACCAGTTTTGCCTTTTTTCCTTTCTTTCTTTTAGGGATTAATCCGTCCGTCGGATTAATCCGGACGTCGGAAAAGCTAGATTTCATCCAGCTGTTTCCTCATCAAATGGTAAGAGTTATTAGGCTATTCTGTGTGTGGCGTCCATGTGATCAATATACATTATTATAAATTAATACCACGACACAAATGGAGGCAGATAGGTGCTCAATCATGCGACATTAAGTCACGCTAATCTATTTAAATCATTGCGTGAAACTAATTGGCTGTCAACATGCTGAGCGACCTAATAATTCAGCTCTGAATGCAACTACATAGCCTACCCTACAATATAAATCCAAATACAAACCAGTGGAATTTGCATCAGCATAACATAAGCTAAGCAGTTGACACATTTTCTTCTTTTATGTATGTGTGTGTTGACAAATGCTGGGCACATACATATCTTTTTTTGTTTGGGGACTGATTGATTGATTCAGCATGAAGACCAAAGCATTCTAAATACATATACGCATGCCTTGATCACTGGTACGGCACCCTCTGAGCTGACTTGGAAATGAGCGGATTTTACGACCAACGTCCGCCAAGTTCAAGTTCATGAATTCCACGCCTAACTGTGGTAATTGTGAATCTGGCCCAACCACTACATTCTGCAACCACAGTGTAATATTGTGATTATAGCACCCTCTGCTGTGCAATGTGTGAACTTCAAAGCTGGTGGACATGGGGCTTTGAGTTGGAGGGATGACAAGGGTAGAAAAAGGGCAACACCCAGAACCTACACACGTTCACCCGGCCTACTACAACACTCCAACCCCCAGCCACACAATCACACTACTAGTGTAGTGTGTGTGTGTGTGTGTGTGTGTGTGTGTGTGTGTGTGTGTGTGTGTGTGTGTGGGGGGGGTCCCTACTCGAGATGAGAATCAACAGAGAAATTAATTAGAGTGGAAAAGAGTAGTTTGTTTACTAATGTATAACATAAAGCCTGATTCATATAGAGCACCGAAGTCCTGACGTCACTGTCAGTAGAGGGCGTCAATCCACAGGTTTGTGTACTTTTTATTTGCATTGTAATCTCCATAGGGAGATTTTAGATCGCCTCATATAAGAACTGTGTTTGAAAAACCGATCACCCCAGCCTTTTCACTCATATGGATATGAAGCATCGACTGAAGGTGGAAATGTACAAATATCGCAATGTGTTGACAGCTGGGCGTGACGTATATTAGCAGCAACATTGCCTTTATATGTAGTTTCAAGGCTTTTGCGGCCACATTAATTCCATTTTCTTTAACGACGCACAGCCAATCCCCTGACAGAAAGGGGTGGTCGGATTATTTTTCAAACACATTCTTATATGAAGCGACCTAAAATCGCCCTATGGGGATGCAAATAAAAAAAATACATGAACCTGTGTATTGGCGCCCTCTACTGAGACTTCGGTGCTCTATTGCCTCTTATTAACTATTAGATGCAACGTAATGTATATTAACAAGCATTTTAGGAGATCGTTTTTCCTCAGTTTTGAATAAATACATGGTACTCTATGTGGAAGTGTGTTAGCCTGGTTAATAAACCAGACTAATATCGCACGGACCGCGGGATATTAGTCTGGGGAGGCTCAGCTTGGATTTCATTTCCAGGGAAACATTTTCTCTTTGACGCAATTGGTCAGAGCTACTGTCAGTCAAAGGTCTCAAGCATTGAAAGTCACTGTACCAAAGCCCGCCCATATTGCATACCGTGTCCCGATTGGCCGCCCACATTCTCTGGTGTAGGAAATGGGCGTACAATTGAGCCTCTCCAGACCGAAATCCGCCGGCAGGCAATTTATTTTTGCCAACGGCTGATTCGGTCTGGTTTATTAACCAGGCTAGAAGTGTGTGTATGTGTGTGTGTGTGTGTGTGCGTGCGTGCGTGCGTGTGTCTCACCCTTGGCCATTCGGTTCAGCACCATGTCAATGAGAATGTATGCGCCAGTTCGTGCAGTACCGTCACTTAAGGAGACAGACAAGAGAGAGAGAGAGGACACCATTAAGATCTAAAAAAAATACTGCTTATAGAGTTCTTCAGTCACTAACTGTTCACACAGATCCATCTTGTTTTGGTGGCATGCTCAGTTTTCTTTTAGTGTATGATGACATTCAGTTATAAGTGTGGAAGGATTGCACTCAACAGAGTACGGAACGGAAGTTACACCATTTCAAAGAGCCAGACAAAATGTATTCGGCCCTATGGCCATACTAGCATGATACTGACCATGATACTAACCATGATACTGACATGATACTGACCATGATTCTGACATGATACTGACCATGATACTGACATGATACTGACCATGATACTGACATGATACTGACCATGATACTGACATGATACTGACCATGATTCTGACATGATACTAACCATGATACTGACATGATACTGACCATGATTCTGACATGATACTGACCATGATACTGACATGATACTGACATGATACTGACATGACACTGACATGATACTGACCATGTTACTGACATGATACTGACCATGATACTGACATGACACTGACCATTATACTGACATGATACTGATCATGATACTGACATGGTACTGACCATGATACTGACCATGATACTGACCATTATACTGACATGACACTGACCATTATACTGACATGATACTGATCATGATACTGACATAATACTGACCATGATACTGACCATGATACTGACATGATACTGATCATGATACTGACCACTATACTGACATGATACAGACATGACACTGACTATGACACTGACTATGACAATGAAATGATACGGACATGCCACTCAAACCGCTTATACTTATACTTAGTTGACTGGAGTCCCCCAGGGCTCTATAGCCCCCCTCCTATTTTCTCCGTACATTAAATCGCGTCACTAGAAATAGCCAACCTACAAGCTCTCAACATTTCTTGTTGTGAGCTTGTATTTTGGCGAAATGTTCGCTGACAGAATAGGGATGCTAGGGTTCATGTTAAAACCGAGTTGTGGCTTATTACCTGCAATGAACAATGATGGGGCAAGAGCGACCTCTGTAGCACTTATTCACCTTTCTGAGGAACAGGGTTGGGCAGAGAATACGGGAAGGAGAGAGAGAGAGAGAGAGAGAGAGAGAGAGAGACAGAGACAGAGACAGAGACAGAGACAGAGACAGAGACAGAGACAGAGACAGAGATTAGTTATGACCACTGGTGGGCTGTGATGGTACAGCATATGTCCCCCAAATAATTGTCAAAACACAAATATTATATAATATACATAACATCAATAGGTATAACAATATAATGTACAAAAATATGCATGGTCTTTTTCTCTTTCAAAACGAGTTTACATAATACTGTGTTAGTTCCATTATCCAAGCCAGAACATAATAGATTGCTTGACCATTCAAATAAACATGCTCTGAATAAGCCCGCAGCCCAATCATCTGACCAATTAGATGGTCGGAAGCCTTTCGGCAGCTGCGTTAACTGGTCAGATGGGTGGGCACTGGGCCGTGAACGCTTTTAAGATTTCCAAGTGGGCCCTCATCCAGAAAAGGTTGAGAACCACCGCTTTAAGCAGTTGATAAAAACACAAGGAGCTAAGAGAAAACAAAACAGAGGTATACAATAGATAACAAATAACGCTGATTCTGATTCAAGAGCTAAGGGGCGGTAGGAGAGTAAGCGAATACAAGAAAAAGGAGGCTAAGGGAGTACGGTCAAAATGAGATGGAGAACAGGGGAGGCAGATAGGAGAGAACAGAAAGCCATGGAGTCACTGTCCCTCTTGCAGTCGCCAGTCACACCTGCCAATGCTCATTTTTGTGACTATGCAACTGGAGACAGAGTACTAGCTGCAAACCACAAAAATGACACTGGGAGATGTTACAATGCAAACCCATCAACCTACTGAGCACCGAGAGAGAGAGAGAGAGAGAGAGAGAGAGAGAAAGAGAGAGAGAGAGAGAGAGAGAGAGAGGAGGGGGAGAAAAAGGTGGAGGTGAAATGTAAAGTAATTATGCATTGTTTGATAATGGACATGAGTAGAGTGATAGAGTTGATGGAGAAACAGGTAGAGTGATAGAGAAGATAGAAGGAGAAGTAGAAGGGATGACATGGGATTCATCGTTAAGCTTCAAGCCCAGACACCACTATACACTATACTACACATCTCATCCCAGTCTTAGTATAGTGTTAGCAGTTTATTTTGGTGTGCGTGCGTGCGTGCGTTTCTGGATAGTGTTCTACCTGCGGAAGTCGAGCAGGGGTCGTGTGGAGGTGGGGATGCCGTCAGCAGGCCAGCTGAGCAGGTGGAACTGAGTCAGAGTTCTGGTCTCCTGGGTCTGGACATTCTTCAGGTAGAAACTACGCACTAAGAAGTCCTTACACCAGATATGCTCTGACACCAAGTTAACCTAACGCGCACACACACACGGACATACACGTACACATGCGCACACACACACACACACACACACACACACACACACACACACACACACACACACACACACACACACACACACACACACAAATGGATTGCTGTATTTATTTATTTTATTTTAGAAAATGTCATAAAATGTTTGCTTTTTCTAAAATGACTTACAGCATGGCACATGCTAGAGCTTATATAGCTTATAGCCTTTTCACTATTTTTAAAGTGGTTCATTCATAATACATTTCTGTATGTTTGGGTCCCAAGATTACAGTAATTGGATTCAGCACTACAATCCCATGATCTAACTGTTACCAATGTAGGGCTGCTGTGCCAAATGTCATGAATGGGTTTTTTTTCCCCCCAGCATACAATTAGTTCAAAGATTCTCAGCCTTTTTAATTTCAATGACCCCATCTGGATATATGCATTATAGGCCATGGATGTCCATGTGATATG
This sequence comes from Protomyctophum parallelum, assembly GCF_964188405.1. NCBI lineage: Eukaryota > Metazoa > Chordata > Actinopteri > Myctophiformes > Myctophidae > Protomyctophum > Protomyctophum parallelum. The sequence continues at coordinate 23,565,395 of NC_139707.1, read as the reverse complement.
ATTTATCTCCGGGGCCCCAATACACTGCAAAAATCATCAGTGTTCATTTTACAAATGGAACCAAATGGTTCCTAACTCTCAATTATTTAGCTGGGTACCCCCTGCAATGGCCCCTAAACAATAGTTCACCTTCACCAAAAATTTTAATTATTGGCTAAAATAAATAAATAATAATTCTTACAGGTATGAAAGGGGGGAGTTACCTCATAGATGTTGTAGAGAGAAGAGCCTTCATCAGGCCAGTAACGTTCACACTGCTTCTCTCCGTCCTCCACCAGTGCGGTCATCATCACTATCACAGTACAACCATTCTCCCATACCATCTGGGGATCCATAACACACACGCACGTGCGCAGTGCGCACACAAATGTGCTCACGCACGCACGCACAGAAAACGCAGGTGTTTACTGTTTAGACACACATTTTCAGACATTAAATAGAACACCTGTACACTGTATCATGTATAATGCTCCACACATACACCTTTAATAGACAGACAAGACATTTCCATTTTCCAGCCAAGCTGAAGACATGGCAAAATGGAATTTCTATTAATTTACAAAAAAGTGGCTTTTACTTTCCCTCTCCACACGCATGAGCAAACTGACACAGGCAATTAACCAGGATATAACATATTTATTAGGCCTACTAACAGAAATCAGTTTTGATTAAAATAATTATAATCTTTCACACAAAAACACATCCGTAAGACGTAGGCAGAATAACTTTATGACAGACCTCTGGAGCTGTTCTGTAAGACCATGTGTGTGTTTGTCAGACTAAGTTAAATCAAATTGTATCTCTGAAAGAGGAATACGAATGAAATAATTAAGGATGTGGGGGAGAACACAGAGGCTGAAGTTCAGCAGATGATCCGGGAGAGACAAATGACGATTAAGGAGGTCAAACACTCAGTAGAGCTAAGCAGGAAAGATGCAGACAGAGAGATAGCAGACAGTGTGCACATATACACTGCTCTGATCAGCTGTATTGAGAGAAGCCAGGCTGCAGCTCATTGATGTGATTGAAGATAAGCAGAAAATAAAGCAGCTGGAACAGAAAATCACCGGGTTAAAGAATAAGCTCTGAGCTGAAGCAACTCTAACAAACTGAAGACCAACAAGTGTGTCACAGAGACATTAAGAAGAATCTCCCAGACAACACAGCAACATTATACCCTCGTGTGTGTCTTACAAATACAAAGCTTCTTATCAGGAAGATATTACTATGAGGTATAGGTTAATCAATCACACTGAGACAATGGTTACTGGATTATGTTAAATGGAAATGAGTACAATGCTAAAGCTGACCATCCTGTTCTCCCTGTAATCGAGAAGCTCCAGAAAGTGGTAGTGTTTGTGGAATGTGGATTATGAGGAGGGTCTTGTCGACTTTTATGATGTGGAGGTCACAGTTCTCATCTACTCTTTCACTGACTGCAACTTCACTGAGAAACTCCATCCACTCTTCAGTCCATGTAAAAATGATAGTGGTTAAAACTCTGCTCCTCTGATCATCTCTCCTGTCAATCACACTGATTAGATACTAACTTCCTATTATAAGGTACTCTTAGTTTGTATTTGTGGTACAATGGTACCATACAGTGTATGACACCTTGTATGTCCAAAGATATAAGTTTTATAGCTTTTGTAAATAATATTAAATGTTAAATATAAAACTCATAGACCTCCCTATTTTGGGCCTGTCATCATAGGAGAATAACTTCCACATACCATTTCTTTCAAGAAATGTCCGTTCTACAAGATCACAACACTACGTATCGTGAGGCTGTATAGCCTGGCTACTTTCGAAACTTTAGCATGACACTGTCATACTGTATGACGAAGTAGGGCATGAATTCAACATGAAAAGTTGTATCTCTACATGAAAATGTAGAGATACAAGGTTTCTGCCCGACAGTGATGATATACATCTACTAAACTTGGTAGAGGGACATGGTGGAGGGGAATGTGTACTGACCTGCCAGAAGTCAGCCACAGTGTGAGCCAAGGGTCCCTGGGTGGCAATGTAGGCTGTTAGGCGAGGGTCATGGTCAATCTGTAGATTAACAAAAAAAGAAAGATTAGTTGTTTTCAACACACTTTTGCCGAAAGTATTATACTAATAATACTAATATTAACTAGAACTGCACTCGTCTCTGTCGACCGCTACGAACTTTCAAATCTCAGCCTCTCTGTAAAACATTGAAATGAAATACATAACTGGCTGTCAATGGTAACGTAATTACAATATGTTTCAATATTGGTTGGGTAACAGGTAACATTATGTATGTATACATGTATGTAACTTGAAAGTTGAAATTACTACTGTGGTCGGCTGGCTTTTTTATGTGCCTATGCTCGGAGACCTATACTGATGTTGATGGTGACGTAATTGATATGTTTCAATGTCGGGTTATAACTGGCTGTTGATGGTGACGTAATTAGGATATGTAATGTCTGTATGTATACATGTATGTAATCTGAAACCTATCTTTATTACGTCACCATCAAGAGCCAGTTATAACCCGGCATTGATACATATCTTCATTACGTCACCATCAATACCTACCAAGCATACACGTGCATTCGTACCAGCACGACCACAATACTTGTACGCTCTGCTTGCGCAAGTAATAATAATACTACTACTACTACGACTACTACTACTACCACCACCATCACCACCACCACCACCTCCACCACCAATAATAATTATTATTATTATAATTATAATTATAATTATAATGCTTACGATGTTGCTGGCATTGATGTAGTCTTCCATATTGGGGTTCTGAGACAACTTCAGCTTGACTCGAGAGTGATCATCTGGAGAGAACAAGCACATTATTAATGTTTGTTTAGGGTAGTTATGTTGCAATAATTAGTGTGGTTGCAGTAGGCAACCAGACTATAGTAATTGCCCGACTTTATATATACCACCATATAAACATTTTAGGGACCCTGTGATGTCATTACATCATCATCATACATCAAAAGTGTGGTTCGATGCAAACACCTGCAATTTTCCCCAAATTGACCTTTCTAGTTTGATGATGATTGGCAGAGTCTCTGGTAGGAGACTCAAAGAGTCGCCATTGAGTCTCCTACCGCAGACTACGCCAGTCATCAAATTATTGGTTTAGGAATGCGACCAAAAAAATAAATAAAATCTCCATGAATTCAAGGCTTCATATGGGGTGAGTAATCGATAGAAAATAAGTAATCTTTTGGGTGTACTATCCCTTTAAACCAACTTGAATATAGGACATCATTTGAAAATAATATTTTTTTAACATTTTAACAACACAAATCTCATATGGCACAAAATATTTTTCATCCATTGTGTGGAGACAAACAGGCACAGTAACAGTGGTATAAGCAGATACTAACAGGGCAGAGAATGGGCGTGTCTGTTCTTGTCCATGTTGGCCTGCCTCTGGGCCATGGTGACGGAACAGGGCTCCGCCTGGTAGGAACACAGGGCCTCCCACTCCTTCTGCAGGCGGTCCTTGTTACGCAGGTGGTCCTCCATGTACGTCTGAGGGAAGACAGGATGCAATGGAGAAAAACTGGACAACACACACACAGTGAAATCCTCAGACATAATTATACTGAATGCACGGCCAGCTTATGTAGACCAGTTGATTTTCGAAAGAAAAATCTGAAGTAGTCTGCAAGGTATTAGGAAGTGTTTTGGATAAAAAAAATTACATTACTGAATTTGCACATTCATGTATCTTCAGACTTGGAAAATAATGTCAGACTACAGAATATGCACAAAAGGGATCAGCGGCCAATTACATATACTTTTGGGGCTCCTTTACATCAAACCACTGATATAGAAACATAGGTTTGGTTACGGTTCGCTCTCCATCACCTCCACATCCATGTGCTGTGGCAGAGGGCTCCAGAGCACACCACAGCACCTCTCTCCCTGTTACAACCTCCCCACTTGGATGTCATCTGCAATCACCTGATGAGCCTACAAGAGCCAGGCCTGTCTGCAGCTCGGTGCCAGTTCTTCCCCAGTCTACGGTTGGTAAAGTTAGACAGCCAGACATATAGGCCCTCAGTATTTAGACTGAGGGCCCCGTGTTTGTGAATAAACTCTGCTTTGCCTCTCCTTGTTGTGCTTTTGGGTCACACCACACCAGTCATAACAGGTTTTTCAGGAAACTGTCATGATTTTAGAAAACATTTGTAGAATCAATGCATGGGTTAATGCAGCATTTTTCTCACCAGTATCATGTGACCAGTCGATATGTCCATGTTGGACTGCGCGGGCTCCTCACTCCAGGAAGGGGTGGAGCTGTGGGTGGAGGAGGGGCTGTGCTGGGGCCCGTCGCTGAACTGGGAGGAGACGCTGCTGACGCGGGACGTGTCCGTCCCTCGTCGACCCCCTGCGCCCGCCGCCACAGCGGACCCCGCCACGCTGCCCCCCACCCCGCAGTCCTGCCGGGACAGGGAGGACTTGGACGCCATGTGCTGCCGACACAACTCCTGAACGCAAAAGACATATATCAGATGTCCCCTGATGGACCATATGGATCACATGGACTGAAACGTTTAATGTTTCTTTTCCTTAATGTAATATCTTTTTATGTATATTTTTGATAATGTGAACCCCCATATCTTTGCTTTTAATGGGGATCCTTATAAATAATAAATAAATAAAAAACTACTGCGCCATGAACCCTTTCTTAATGCCCAAAACTAATTTGAATTTGGTCTCTCCTTTTCTGGACCCTAGCTTTAGAAAAACGCATAGGATGCTTGTATTTAGAGATTCAGCTAAATGTTCATAGCACCCAATTGCTTACAAGTAGGCCTTTATAGACAGATTCAGGCTGTAGTTAACACAGCTGCCCTGAACGCAGCTGGCAGGATGTTGACATTATGGGCGCGTTCGGAAATACCGAATTGCATTGCACAGTGCGCTCAGTGCGCTATTTCCGAACGCGCCTTTTATGTCTCCTACACTACAGTAGTAACAAACAAAGACTTGAAACCCTCATCGAATACCTGGTAGTCAAAATGTGTTTCGACTCCTCCCTCTGGTCCCATACCAAGCTTGCCATTGGCCAGTTGCTGGGCGTGGTGCCTGAGACAAGCAATGGCCATAGCCAATACCAGCACTCCTCCGACGACTGCCATGGAGACGAGGGTGATGACCGTTCCGCTGGACCCCTGGGAAACCCGGGTGACCCGCGGGAGACCCTCTGCATCTGTCCTCTAGGAAGACCGGGACACAGACAGGAAACGTTTCTATAGTGATCTTATTAGGTTCTCACTTTAACAAAAAACAATCATCAACATCATACAGTTAAGTTGAGCAGCGATTGAGGAATACAAAAATACGCCATGATAAAAGTGAAATTGTCCAGAATGCATGAATTCATGGATATTGGTGTTCTGGGCAGAAACTTTGTATCTAAAACTTTTTGTCACTATGGTTTGTCATAGCCTACTACAGTGTCACACAACATTTTTTATTCATATATTATTTATTATTATTATTTTTTACCAATATTTAACCAATGAAATTATTAAAA
>NC_139707.1:23537341-23557341 GCF_964188405.1 Protomyctophum parallelum | reverse complement strand
CACACACACACACACGCAACATAATTCTCCATTATAAAGCCCAGTAGACAGAAGGAAACTAAACCCACAGCAGTAATATAAATGTCATGCCTCCTCTGCCCTGACAGTTCTGCTGTGATCACAACATCAGGTTTAACTTTAGGCCTAATCCACAATCCACAACCACAGGAGAGGAAAAAACAACAACAACACAACCACCATGACCTTTTAGTGATCGAGTTCCTTCAAAGTGAACCTTTTCAATATTAGCTGTGCTGACCAGAGATGAAATGGACAATATATAGATTATGCCATTCAACACAGTAAAATCATCCGTGTTCATATGAATGGAACCAATGGCCCTTACACACGCACGCACGCATGACACACACATGATGCACACACGCACACACGCGCACACTCACACAGACTGCAAAGATTAGCACCTGCTACGCAGTGGCTTCCAAAAACAATTATGAACACGATCTTGCTCATTAAGCACATCATCATCATCATCACCACACATAATTATGGTCCTCCTTGCTCAGCAGTGTTGCTTGTTCAGTTTGGCATACCCCGCTGTTTGTGTGTTCACACCAGGTTTCATATGTAACACTACATACCCGCTGTTAGCGTGTTCACACCAGGTTTCATAATTATGTAACACTACATACCCGCTGTTAGCGTGTTCACACCAGGTTTCATATGTAACACTACATACCCCGCTGTTTGTGTGTTCACACCAGGTTTCATATGTAACACTACATACCCGCTGTTAGCGTGTTCACACCAGGTTTCATAATTATGTAACACTACATACCCGCTGTTAGCGTGTTCACACCAGGTTTCATATGTAACACTACATACCCCGCTGTTTGTGTGTTCACACCAGGTTTCATAATTATGTAACACTACATACCCGCTGTTAGCGTGTTCACACCAGGTTTCATATGTAACACTACATACCCGCTGTTAGCGTGTTCACACCAGGTTTCATATGTAACACTACATACCCGCTGTTAGCGTGTTCACACCAGGTTTCATATGTAACACTACATACCCCGCTGTCTGCGTGTTCACACCACGTTTCATATGTAACACTACAATGTTTCCTGTGGCACATAGCAAAAGCCTGAGTAGCACTTTCACTCTTAAAAATGTAAAGATGGGGTGCCGTGATTTTTTTGTACTTTTTCTGTCATTTCAAGTTTTCAAATAAAAATCATTAGAAAATAGCAGATCCGACGCATTGTGAGCTTGTATATTGGCTATTTTCAAATGGCCCGATATAGGGCTGAAGTATCTACAAAGTAACTAGTAACTAAAGTTTTCAAATAATTGCAGTGAGGTTAAAAGTACATTATTTGCCTCTGAAATGTAGTGTAGTAGAAGTAAAAGTACTGAAATTTTGACAAACTCAAGTTAGTTATAAATTGTACTTAAGTACAGTAAATGTACTTAGTTACTTTTCACCACTGCACAGTAGTACAACTCACCACATCTAAGACGGACCCTCATCCTCGACAGCTCCTGGTGTTCTGTGGAGTCTGAGCAGTTTCACTCCATATCCATCCTGTCATCTAGACCTGACTAAACTGAATTCTGCCGCATGCCTTCAAACATCAGGCATCTGTACTGAATCGTCAAACAAGTCACCGTAAAGTCGCTAAGCTATGACCAAGAGACTCCAGCACTGTAGAATCTGTACAACACGTATGGCTGCAGTCTGCAGAGCATGGAATCACAGGCGTGGATATAGCTCCTGAAACTATTTTCTGTGAAGAAGGCGTGAGAGCCAGTCCGGCCGGCTAAAGCCCTCCTGATCAGAGTAAGTAAATGAAAAGAGGAAGGACGACGTGCATGAAGACACTCAAGACAGGCATGATTTAACTTTGTGTTTCCCTGACAACTGCGCCATATGTAGCCAGGGGGAGAATCTGGGAGTGCAGGGATCATATTCTCACAGTTTCCCACCCAACGAGCCTGGCATAACAGCAAAATGGCTGATATGTGTGAACTGTCAATGTCAACTGTCTGTGTGTGTGTGTGTGTGTGTGTGAGTGAGTGAGTGAGTGAGTGAGTGAGTGAGTGAGTGAGTGAGTGAGTGAGTGAGTGTGTGTGTGTGTGTGTGTGTGTGTGTGTGTGTGTGTGTGTGTGTGTGTGTGCGCGCGCGTGCGTGCGTGCGTGAGTGCGTGCGTGCGTGTGTGCGTACCTCTCCCACACCAGTCTGCACGATCTTCAGGCCGGTCTCAGACTCCAGAAAGTTCTTCTCAGATACTGTAAATAAGACCATAAGCAAACACACACAAATAAATGACATAAACTGTTTTTGTTGTTGTTTTGAGGTATGAAAAAGAGAAAACTTTTTCTCTTTTGGAGAGTTTCATCTCTCCATCCTGGTTGACAGGCAGAGGACCACCACTGTCCTCCTCATCGCTGACATTTTACTGTTACTAAACACATTGTGCTGCACGTTCTGACCTCTCTGAGATAGTGTGTGTGTGTCTGTGTGTGTGTGTGTGTGTGTGTGTGTGTGTGTGTGTCTCACCAGCTTTAGCAGCCACCGAAGCAGCAGTCATGTTCTGTTCATTCTGACGGATACGAAATGTCAATGCAGGACCCACCACACTGGAAACACACGCACACACACACACACACACACACGCACACGCACACGCACACGCACACGCACACGCACACGCACACACACACGCACACACACACACACACACACACACACACACACACACACTCAGCCACCACCCTTTCCAATGATTGAAACCAGAGCCCTCGACAGCTGAATTCATTTAGAACGAAAATCATTGCAATTTGTTTCTTAGCAGAGTTCAATAATTAGGTAAACAAGTTATGTCCGACTATGTGGTAAATGTCTCACAATAACCATTCCATGTGAATTTCCCTAAATATTATTTTTAGTCGTGCCAAACTTCAATCATAATTCATTCAAATAAGTTCTGGATTGACTGAGTTCCGCCCAGTCGTTCAGAGTTTTCAAATCCCTACTCAAAACCCATCTGTTCTCCCTTGCATTTAATTGCTTTAGTTCCTTTGTTCGTGTTTATTGTTGCTGTATGTTATTGTTTTTATTTCTTGCCTTCGATGTCCATGTTGTATTTTTCTTTGTTCAGCACTTTGGTCAGCCTTTGGCTGTTGGAAATGTGCTATATAAATAAAGTTTAGTTTGATTTGATTTGATTTGATTTTCACAGACACTCCCTGAGGCCTCATTCACACGTATCAAACACCAATCAAGGAAATGTTTGGTCGTTTTTTTGTTTTTCTAGGCTACCACAATGCCAATTTTCCAATGGGAGTCAAATGGTTTGACCAAACATTTTTGTTTGATCGGGGGGGAGGGGCAGAACACCACCAGCAATCAGCAATCAAAACACAGTCAAACCATGTGACTCTCATTGGAAAAGCATTGTGGTGGCCTAAAAAAACGAAAACTAAAAAACAAACATTTGCTTGATTAGTGTTTGATACGTGTGAATGAGGCCTTAAGCTTACCCCATTGCGCAAGGGTGTCGCTTGTCAAAAACGAATTAGCATAGCTTGTAGATCAGTTCTTTTTTACAAATGACACTGTCATACTACACAGTATAAATGAGGCTTTACACACAATGGCAGTGATGTTACCTGATGTTGATGAAGCTACTGGTGCTCAAGTTTATTTTGCCGGCTAGCTGCTCCAGCAGTTTGACTCCGTCATACAGTGTCAGAGGTCTAGACGAGGACAGGAAAACCCCAGTTAACATACTGCACTCATTCTACTCATCGAAGTAATCGATTTAATAGATTATCATAAAAAAAATGATATATACCGTGGGTGTATCGATTGTCTTTATAGTTATGTCTGAGTCATAGTGACATGACTCGGACCCAAAGGTGATCAGGCTTTCTCTGTACCTGCATCTACACTTTGGAACCATCTTCCATTCCACATCAAGGCGAGCCCCACCATGGAGATTTTTAAATCCAACTTGAAAACACACCTTTTTAGTCTGGCTTTTAACACAGTGAGAAGTTATTGTTTATTGTTGTTCAATGTTCACTGTTTTGGTTGTTATTTTTGTTTGGTTGGCCTGTTTTATTACATTATTACATGTTCTAATATTGCACTGAGGATAGACTACGGTCTACCCGTTTTCTGGAAAGCACTTTGGGTCAACTGCTGTTGTTTTTAAATGGGCTATATAAATAAAATTGACTTGACTTGACATGCCTATGACTATGAGCTTATTGGGTTTGCTTATCTGAGTCATAGTGACATGCCTATTTCTGGGCGTATTGCATTTGTTTCTGGTTGTGTCAGAGTGACGTGGCCATGGTCCGGAAGGTGGGCGATAGGTGTGAGGGTCGTGTAGCGGCCCAAACCTCTAGTACTGTATGGGCGTATCGGTTTTGTTCATGGTTCTGTAGGTGTGAGGGTCGTGTAGCGGCCCAAACCTCTAGTACTGTATGGGCGTATCGGTTTTGTTCATGGTTCTGTCTGAGTCTAGCAGACAGCTGTCAACAGCTGTATGCCAGAATAAATTATATTATTATACTACAGTAATAGCATTATATTTGTGTCAGTCTCACCTATTTCACCTACTACAAAGGGTGTTGCAACTACTGTACACTGCAAATGTAAAAATAGATGCGTAATCAAATACTTTCTACAATTTTCTAAATTGCAGATCCACTGGCTCCTCCTACACACTGTGATGTTGAGTTTGTAGATTGGCTATTGTCGTCTCCAAGTCTAGGAACAAAATGAATAAAAGGACTGAAGAGGTGTGAGTGCTCACCTCTGGTTGGTGACTATGTAACCATACTCTTCTTTGATTCCAGGCCCCTCGTCCGGTGGCAGCCGCTGGTCCTTCAGGACGTGCCTGGTATCTGTGGGGACCGCCTGGGGGAGTTGAGGGTGGACAGAGGGTACTAGGCTGGGGCTTTTGGCTGGTGCGGGTGCCGGAGCTGAAGCTGCCACAGTGGAGGCGGCAGGCGGCACGTCAGCAGCACCACTGTGCAGGCTCAAGTGTGCAGGCTTCGCTGGCACACTTGACACTGTGTCTGTTTTTAATTTCTGGGTCTGCAAAGAAGCAGGTGACTTGTCAGCGTGACAAAATGGCGAGTGCGTCATCATCGACAGTGTTTAAAGATGGATGCCAGCTTACCTCTTTGAGGGATATGAGGTCTTTCTCATATGGATCTGAAAGGTCACACAGACATCACTATCATCATCATCATCATCATGCGATAGTGTCATAAACAAACAAACACAATCTAATTACAAAGTGATTCATTTTATTCCTCTGCAAGGAAGTGGGTCAAGGTCATGAATCAATCAAAATAGCCGTGCTAAAAGATAGTTAATTCTAAGTAAGAATAAAATCTTCTTCATTCTATTTTCTAAAATGTTTTATCCCACAATTTTGTACCCAATTTTTTCACCCAGTGTCAATTATCTAATGTAATCCTGGGCGCTAAGCTTCCTCTGCCAACCTGGGGGGGCAGCAGACTGACCTCATGCTTCCTTCTATGGATGAGGTGTCCAAGCTGCTTCTTTTCACCTGACAGGGGATAGTTTCCCCGGCCGGACGTAGAAGGAACACGTTATTCTGACCAGTTCCTTTCCCCTCCATCAGGCGCCCCAGGGGGAGGTAGTTTAGAGACCACAGGGACACACATGCAAACTCCACACAGAAAGGCCCTTTCGCCAACCTCTCCTCGGGTATGGGCACTGATGACGCTGAGGAGGGAACACGCCCCCAGTGCCCACAGCGTCCCCAGCGGGAATTGAACCCAGGACCTTCTAGCTGTGAGGCGACAGCACTACCGACTGTGCCACCGTGACCCAAAATCTTCATCATTCTATCTCTGAGCTATACAGTAATCCTATCCATTGAAGATTGTTATTGTTTAAAGTTTCAGGGGTCAAGGTCATCAACCAAAGGTCATTAATCAAAACCGCTCAAGATAGACAAATTTTTACTATTATTGATCAATAGCAACTCACATAATTACAGTCTTTCGTTTTGCAACAAGACCTTTGATCTCGAGTGACTTTGAAAGGTCAATAAACATTGATTTTGACATGTGACACAGAAAAAGACCTCATTCTTACGTTCATTCTGAGAGTGTATACGAATTGAACCATTCCACGTGTACACTCGCAGAGTGAAATCAGGAATTGATTTCAACGATGCAGACAAGACTTACGTGTGTTGTCAGCCTGCGTGAGCTGAAGTATGAGGGCCAGCCGGAACAGCTGCTGCTCACTCAGTTCTCTGGGCTTGACTCCATACCTCTCCAACACATTGTACATCCTCTGTTGCAAGTCATCTGATACACCACAGCACATACAGTACATGTCATAATCTGAGCTGCCTTTATACTGTCCAGTTGTTTTGTCTTTTGTGTTAAAAAGGTTAGACAAACTATAGCCATTCGAATGTGCCAAAGCTAGAATGGGGCTTGAGTAAAAGCATATGTGCAAAGTAAATGCAGTGGTGGAAAGTACACTTACCTAAGTACTGTACTTAAGTACAGTACTTTTTACAGTATTACTCCACTACATCTCCGATACAAATATTGTACTTTTACTCGACTACATTTATTTGAAAACTTTAGTTGGTTACTTTGTAGATTTTGATTATTATTACAAAACATACACTAACCACTTCAGCCATAAATAAATTTCGGCCATTGAAAATAGCCGATCCACAAGCCAACAATGTGTCACAATATACACATTATGAGATTGTAGATCTGCTATTTGCTAATTATTTGAATAAATTTTTATAATTTTTTATATATTTGAAACGTTGAAATGGAACTGAAATGAAATGAAATGCACAATGAGTACTTTTACTTTTGGTACTTTAAATATATTCTGATTACTTTTGTACTTTTACTCTAGTATATTTTTTATTCTGGACCTTTACTCGTAACGAAGTATTTTTATATTGCAGTATTGATACTTTTTCTAAGTATAACATTTGAGTACGTTTTTCACCACTGAGTAAATCTGTAGTTCCCAATGTGGGGTCCATTTGTACACTATCCGAGTTAAATTAACAGTGATTTTACAATATAAATTGGGGTCTCACCGTCTCAGAGATAGAAATGCCATTAAATGGGGGTCCGTAGCCTAATGCAAAAAAATCTTCTCTTATGGGGGTCCCTGGCATATCTTTTCAAATGGGGGTCGGTCCGTGGGCTAATTAGCGTCAATTTGGGGGTCCTTGACATGAAAAGGTTTGGGAACCACTGAAGTAAATGACACACAGCAATGACAGCATGAACACATGCAGTAACTATAGGTTACTTTAGTAACCCCATTTATTTAAACGACTGAGCGAGGTGAATCGCCCTATGGGGAGTGCCATCTCTGGCACGAACACACAGAATTAAACCATATACTTCACGAACAATTTCATTGGTCGGGACTTCTACCCGCCCATGGCATGATGATCACCCCTCCCACCGGGGTGATAACGTACCCAACATGCCATACGGGTCATTCCATGTTAACCAGATTGGCTTCTGCTTAGTTAAGTCAGAAGGGTAGTCTTTCGGGCGATTCACCTCGCTCATTCGTTTAAATAACTGGGGTTACTAAAGTAACCTATAGTTATTATAAACTCCTTCACTCAGTGAATCGCCCTATGGGGAAATATAAACTCCCGTATAGCTACCTACCAGTTGAACAAGTCCCAACCAACGTCACAGGTTTTTCACCTGTGACGGCCAACCCAACCCACCTCTCACCTGGAAGCGACGTCTAAAACGGCATGAGCCATTGCAGACGGCACCACATCCAAGTTATAGTACGTGGCGAAGGTCGAAGGGGACGACCAGCTCGCCGCTGTACAGACATCCTGAATGGGGACACCCTTAGCGAGCGCCCAGGATGCAGACATACCCCTAGTAGAGTGAGCCCTCAAGCCCCCTGGGGGCTCCACCCCTCTCTCGGCGTATGCCAAACGAATGGCTTCCACAATCCATTGTGAAAGTCTTACCTTCGTTATCGGTTTCCCCTTACTTTGGGAACCCCATGACACGAACAGTTGATCCCCATTCCTGAAAGGAGCAGTTCTGTCCACATAGTGTCTCAGCGCTCTGACCGGGCATAGGCAATTCAACCTCCTATCCTCCACAGAGGAGAAAGGTGGCGGGTGAAATGCCATCAGATCGACCGGGGCGCAGCCAGAGGGGAAATTCTTAGGCAAGAACGCGAGGCTCGGCCTAATAGAGACTCTAGAGTCGTTCCCGCTGAATCTCATGCAGCTCGGGTTGACCGAAAGCGCATGTATGTCGCTGGCTCGCTTTGCAGTCGTCAAGGCGACCAGCAGAGCAGTCTTTAGTGTGAGGAACTTCAAGTCCACTGTCCCCAGTGGCTCAAAGGGGCCCTGTGAAAGGGCGTCCAGCACAAGAGTCAGGTCCCAGGACGGGACCAGAGATCTGGAAACTGGACAGCCTCGCCTAACGCCAGCCATGAAACGACGGACTAGCAGGTTCTCACCTACTGTCTTTCCGTCTACCCCCACGTGGTACGCCGAAACGGCCGCCAGGTTGACCTTCACAGAGGATTGGCCTAGACCTCTGTCCAGGAATTCCTGCAAGAAGGTCAGAATGTGCCTCACTGAAGCCTGAAACGGGATAACCCGTACAGGTCTGGCCGCACACCAACGTTCGAACACGGTCCAGGCCGTGTTGTATCGTTGCCTAGTAGACAGGGCTCTCGCCCCTAGAATCGTCGTGATGACGTTCGGGGGCAGGCCTTCGGCATCCAGGTTCAGCCCCTCACGGGCCAGACCCAGAGGTCCAGGTCCTGTGGACGTGGATGGAAGATCTCCTGCCCCGCTTGAGTGAGCAGGTCCCTCCGCAGCGGGAGCTGCCAGGGTTGGTCGTACAGGAGTGGGACTATGTCCGACCTCCAAGACCCCCAAGCCGGGGCCACCAGTAGCATGCATAGGCCCTGAGTCCTCACCCTGGCCAGGGCGGGGGGGATCAGGGGCAGAGGAGGGAATGCGTAAAGCAGGCCCCTCGGCCAAGGGTGCGCCAACGCATCCATGCCCAGAGTGGGGGACCCTGTCAGGGAGAAGAAGTACTGACACTTCGTGTTCCCTTCTGATGCGAACAGGTCCGCCACCGGCATGCCGTACCTGGCCCATATCTGAGCTGCTACTTCCTTGTGCAGTGACCATTCGTGGTAGTGGAGTGGACCTCTGGACAACAGGTCGGCTCCTGTGTTCAGGAGTCCTGGGACATGGCAGGCCGTGACTGACAGCAGATGCTCGTGGCACTATGTCAGGAGCCTGTGTGCCAACGTGTGCAGGCGTAGGGATTTGAGCCCTCCCTGCTTGTTGATATAGCACATTGTCGTGGTGTTGTCGGTTCGAACCAGAACGTGACACCCCTGGATAAGCGGTTTGAAGTGCCGCAGAGCAAGGAAGACCGCCAGGAGCTCCAGATAGTTGATGTGTGCACGTCTCATGGCTCCGTGCCACACTCCTCTGGCCGTCCTGCCGTCGTGGGTGGCCCCCCACCCCGACATGCTGGCGTCCGTGGTGACGATCTTCCTGGTAAGGGTCTGTCCCAGGGGAACACCCTCCACCAGGACACATCTGTTTGACCACCACTTCAGGGCGAGTACACAGCCTGCAGATACCGTCACTCGCCGTGACAGGCACCTGGTGGGCACACCTAGGGACCTTATCCATCTCTGGAAAGGTCTCATGTATAGCCTGCCCAGAAGTACTAGGGAGATGGCCGATGCCATGAGCCCGGCCATCCTTAGGCAGGTTCGGAAGGGGACCCTCCGTCCCGTCCTGAACAGCGTCACGCACTGCAGGAAAGCGTCCATCCTCGCTTGGCTCAGTCGAGCCGTGTAGGAGACTGAATCCAGTGCTATGCCTATGAAGTCTATCGACCTTGTGGGGACCAGAACACTCTTCTCGTGATTGATGGTGAACCCCAGGGAGGTCATGTGGAGCACCACTTGAGTGGTGTTCCGCATCGCCTCTCGTGCAGAGTCTGCGCTTAGTAGCCAATCGTCGATGTAGCTCGCTACGCGGAGACCCAGACGCCGCAGCGGGGCAATCGCCGCCTCGGTGCATTTCACAAAAACCCTGGGGCTCAGGGACATCCCAAAGGGGAGGACAGTGTACTCGTACACTCTCCCCTTGAAACCGAACCTCAGGAATTTCCTGTGAGGTGGGTAGATGGGAATGTGAAAATAGGCGTCTTTCAGGTCTATCGACGTGAACCAGTCGTTCGGATGTATGGAACGTACGAGGGACTTGGCCGTCAGCATTTTGAAGTTGAAGGTCTTGAGGTACCGATTGAGAGCTCGTAGGTCCAGGATCGGACGTAGCCCCCCCCCCCCCCCCCCTTTCTTGACCAGGAAGTAGCGGGAGTGAAAACCGCTGCGACTCTGAGTCAATGGTACCTCTCTGACGGCCTTCTTCTCCAGCAGAGACTGAATCTCTGTCTGGAGCACTTCTGCCGCTTGCCCACGAGCTTCGGAGAAGAGGACTTCTGCAAAAGCGGGGGGTCTCATAGCAAACTGGAGCCTGTAGCCCTTCGCTATGGTTCGTAGAACCCAGGGGGATGCTCCGCACTGTTCCCACTGCGGTCGGCATTGAGCCAGAGGGTTCTCCGTGGCCATGGGGGCCTCCACTGTGGCAGTGGAGGCCCAGGGGTTTCCCTCCACAGCGGGCCCCGCCTGCGCTTGGTGGCAGCTGGAGGGTCGTCACGGCGGCGATCGCGATCCTCACGCTTGTGGGGACGCGGTTTGTTGCGGCCTGAGGAGGGCTTGGAAGAGTCCTGTGGGGCGTCCCTGACCTGACGGGGCTTGGAGCTGGGGCGGTCGCCCGGTTTCCCGGGCGGACGCTGAGGCTGGCGTGGAGGTTGGCGTGGCGGAGGCTGACGTTTAGGCGGCTGCTGGATGTCCCTGAAGGCGTCAACCTTCTTCTGACTGTCCGCTAGGAGAGTCAAGACCTCCATGTAGCCTTCGAAGAGGCCTCCCGGTAGGATGGGCAGCTTCTGGAGCTTGCCTCTCACCTCGTCTTGCAGGTCAGGTGAAGCGTTGAGCCATCTCTCGCGTTCCTGTAAGATGGAGGACGTCATGGCCCTCCCCACCTGCTGTGTGACAGCACGGTTGAGGAGTAGACTCATTGTGCAGGCGGCGGATCTCCCCATCTGCTCTGCGTTGGGAGCATCTCCCACCTGTAGAAGCAGTGCCGTCATGGACCCCTGCAGTAGCGACCCTGCGTTAAGGTGCTTGCCAGCACAGGCAAGGTTGGTAAACGCCCTCTCGTTGAGCAGGGAGGCATCCCTGTCGATCTTGAGGGGTAGAACAGGGGTCTTGGTCAGCGGGGTGATGCGGGGCGCGTTCGGGTTGAGCAGGAACGCAGCCAGGGTCTTGTCCATGACCGGCATCCCGGACAAAGCCACGGAGGCCATGTGTTCCGTCTCGAGGGACAGGCCTTCACGGTTCCGAGGCATCGGAACGGGTTTCAGCGGTTCTTCCCACTGGGCTGTAAGGAAGGATTTTAAACCCTTAGCTAGGGGGAGGATGGTACGAGGAGTAGGTTCTGGAGTGTCTTCCACCAGACCCTGCCACTCATCGTCCTCATCCACTGTGGGCAGAACCTCCGCCGGCCAGGTGCGGTCGCACCTGATGCATGCCACCTTGTAGATGGTGAGGAGGGAGGACTCATCCATCGGCAGGGGAGGAGCATTGACTGCTCTGGCTTGACCCTGGTTGCCTCCTGGGGCAGCCTGGTCTCCGTCCGTGAAGGTCACACGGAGGGGGGAGGACGCAAGGCGGGCGGACAGGTTGTCTGCACGGTAGTCGTCCTCGTAGCCCGGCTCTGGGGAGTCATCATCGTACTCATAGGTGGTCTGCTCATAGACGGCTTCATCGAGAACCATGTAATCCGAAGGGGAGCCCTGGAGAGGGAAGTCCAGGGGATCCGCGTCGTCCATGTCATCGGCCCAAGCGTCGTGCGGCCGTTGCAAGGAGGCCTCATAGCTAGGGTAGTAGCTAGGCCTGGCTGCGGTGTAAGGTGCAGCAGGGTGGCGGAGAAGACAATCGGAATGACCCGTATGGCATGTTGGGTACGTTATCACCCCGGTGGGAGGGGTGATCATCATGCCATGGGCGGGTAGAAGTCCCGACCAATGAAATTGTTCGTGAAGTATATGGTTTAATTCTGTGTGTTCGTGCCAGAGACGGCACTCCCCATAGGGCGATTCACTGAGTGAAGGAGTTTATAATAACTCTCACCGTTGAGTCCAGACACAGGGCTGTAGTCTTGAGGAATCTTCTTATGCTGAGGCTGGGGCGGCTGTTTGGCTGCAGAACCAATTCTCTCCTCCAGGGTGTAGTCTTCCACATAGTCAACCGGCATGAGTTCCAGGTCCTCATAGTAAGGCAGGTCTGCTCACAGCATAATGGCAAAGGCTGTAGTTCTCTCTCTGTGTCTCTCTCTCTCTCTCTCCTGAATTCCAATACCCCAAATCTCGGCCACTCTCTCACTCACATGGTCACTCCAACATGGCAGTGTTACGGTGAAATTGGTGGACTTCACATAACTTGCATGGATGTCTTTAAATACGTGGCCTAAATACAGCTAGGTTGAACTATTAAACAAACCACAATGATTTACGTTCGGACACTGAAATTATGAGATGTCCATCACATATTTCAGCAGGTCAACAATTTCACTGGAACACCACCATGCTAGAGTGACCGAGTGTGAGTGAGCAAGTGGCTGAGATTTGGGGTATTGGAATTAATCTTTCTCTCTCTGTCGCTCAACTATTTTGAATGTTTTGGATTCACCTGCAGGTGTCAGGGGAGCTGGCCCTCGTTGGCGAGAAGAGGGCTCTGCAGACGCCAGGTACAGAGACATGGCTTCCTGCAACAACTGCCTGTCACGCTCCCGCTCTCTCTGATTGGTCTGGGACCGTGGTGGGGGCCGGACATAGCCTCCTCCTCCTCCTCCTCCAATGGGATGAAGGGATCTCTGTACCTCATCCTGGTATCTGTGCTATGACAGATAGAGAGAGGGTGATGTGTGAGTGCATACAACCTAGGGAATGTTTTTCTTGTCTCCCAAACATCATTCAAATAAGATCTGGTTGCAAAGGGGTTGCATTGGAGCCCCCATTGGATCTGTGTGTGTGTGTGTGTGTGTGTGTGTGTGTGTGTGTGTGTGTGTGTGTGTGTGTGTGTGTGTGTGTGTGTGTGTGTGTGTGTGTGTGCGTGTGTGCCTGTGTGAGTACCTGGGGATATGCGTATGGGTCCATGGAGGCAGCATGCATGCGTAGCGGGGACTGAGGAGGCTCCACAATCATGTAGTCCAGATAGCTGTCAGGGGGAGGCATGGGCCCTGACTTGGAACTGTGGTGGTGGTTGTGCTGCTTGGACCTGGCAACACAGAAAACAAGAGTGGATAAGGAAAGAGGAGGGACGGGGAAGCGGGGTTAAAAAGACAGGGGAGACTGCATGGAGAATTGAGGAAGGGTTGAATGGAGGGAGCTACTGTATGAAGGAGTGGACACAAACTTGCATCTTGATGGACGGCCAGTGGTGGAAAGAAACTGATATTTACTTAAGTACTATACTTCAACGGACACTTCACCCTTTTTTGCTAAAAAAAATACATGTTAATGACGTTTAGAAGATTTAGAACACTTTCCTGGGGTCTTTATGTGTGTACACTTTCCTGGGGTCTTTATGTGTGTAATATGTGGTTTTAGATATTTTAGATTTTTTCAGTGTCCATGATGTCACAGACACTGGTCTTATTTCCTTCCTGGACTACATGCATGCGTGGATGGATGGATGGATGGATGGATGGATGGATGGATGGATGGATGGATGGATGCATAGATGGATGCGTGGATGGATGGATGGTTGGATGGATTGATAGGATACTGTATTGTATGATTAAAATCAAAATTTAAGTTGATTAAAATGTGTATTGCCTTACTGAGGAAAATAAGAGGATGTGGAAGATGAAGAGTTAGGCTTGGAAGGGCGTGTGGTGTGAGGAACTCTCTTCAGCTCCTTGGACACAATGTACTGGGTGATGTCATCCTGCCAGGACAGACCTGCACGCACACATGCACGCACGCACACACACACACACACACACAAAACACATCTTCTATAGGAGTGATTCTCAACTTTTTCTATGCATTGATTAGGCCATAGACCCCATCACTCTGAGAGTGAAGTACAGTCCCCAGACCACAGTTAAAGAACCACTGTTATTTGTCACATCTGCCCTGTGCAATTATTGAATGCAAATCCGTGACAGCTCTACTGAATGAGAATAAAAGACAGAGAGGGAAACAGAGAGCTCTGTGACATCAATACTCCTTCAACATTTCAGTGGGATTCCATACCTCGTCAGTGTCTTATTTATCGCAGCCTGCTGCTTTCATGAAGCCTCCATGGGAACTGGCGGAGGTGGGAATCACATTCACTTCTACTCAAGTTTAAAAATATATTATATCATAATTATATTATATAGAAACTTGTTTTTTAAGTGTAAGTCTCGAGTGATTCCCACCATATGAACCAATCTAACCCTGGTTAATGTTTTTCTAAAATGTTCAAAACATTTTTCAAGATATTTAAAAAACTTTCAAAGGTTTTCGAAAATATGTCTGCTATTCTCGAATAGCTGAAGTATAAAATAGGGCTTATACGTAACATACTATTAGTGCATGCTTTTCACTATATCAAGCATGCTTTTTGAGAACCTTACCTTTTGACATGAGCTGTTTGAGGACCTCCTGCATCCTCTTCAGTACTGGAACAGTCGCCTGATAATGGACCTGGTCCTGCTTTGAGGTCCGACACTGACCGAATAGCCCATCTGAAACACACGCACACGCGCGCACACACACACACACACACACACACACACACACACACACACACACACACACACACACACACACACACACACACACACACACACACACACACACACACACACATACACACTCATACAGTCACACGCATGCACACACACGGTATCAGGGTCAGCATCATTAGTATCATTGATGTTAATGTTCTGAAACATTATAATTTTGGTCCTTATTTTCACTAGCTTACTCTGGAAGTCGAGAATGATTCAAGTTGGAAATGCATGCTCGACCCGGTTATTTATAACATATAAATGGTAAATGGTGCATTTATATAGCGCCTTTATCCAAGGCGCTTTACAGAGATTGTGCATTACATTCACCCATTCACACACACATTCATACACCGATGGCGGCAGAAACCATGCAAGGCACCAACCAGCACATCAGGAGCAATTAGGGGTTCAGTGTCTTGCTCAAGGACACTTCGACACTAGCCTCGGAAACCCAGACGTTTTTATTTCCAGGGAGGACTGGGTCCGAGTCCACTTCAATTCGGCATACAGTAGCGCAAACGTCGATCACTCTCTGCTGATTTCTGATCGTCTGCACCTTTGTTAAATTGACGCACACACGCACACCCGTACACACACACACACTCCTCTCTCTCTCTGTCGCTCTAATTCCTGTCTGTCTGTCTGTCTGTCTGTCTGTCTGTCTGTCTGTCTGTCTGTCTGTCTGTCTGTAACAAGTGTTTTGCAACACAGGTTGCAAAACACCTGTAATTTACAGTATGTTGTGCTTGTGGATTCTTACCTGTTCTGTTATGAGTAGGCAAGCATGAAACTATCTGCAAAATAGTCATGACTAATAGCTCTAGCCTACACTAGTGAGTCATAGTTTCCGACTAGTTTCCGTTTTGGTACTTTTTTAAGGTTCTTTAGGTTTTTCAAGCAACATAATGATTTGATTGTGCATAACTTGGTCTTCTTTATTCATGTGTGAAACTACTGTCATCAGCGTCTATGTACAGTTTATGTGTCGGTTTGTTTTGTGGCCCTTACAGGTCCATTTTGTTCCATTTTTATAACTTTGTACAGGTGATAGGAGATGCATATTCTTTATCTCTACAAATACAGCAGTCACATAATGCAGATGGCGTTGTGACTTGTGAGAGTGAGTGTTTGAGAGGCGCGTAAAGTACTCCTGAAAAGGCACCCCCTTCATCTCAGAGTTTTTCACACTGAGCCGAGAAAATGAGATGTATTCTCAGACTGAAATGGATTCGGGCGTGAGTACATGACGTGCTTTTTATTGGTGCATCGATGAATCACCAGCAGACAGCCGCTAGCAGACAAACAGCACACAGCTAAATCTACCATAATGCTTTCATTAGTGGTTCCTCTTGTGAAGTTACATACATCTTCTGTCTGCACAGTCACGTTGAGTGTTGCTGTAATTCTGAGAGTGAGTCCCTGCAGGCAGTGGCACTGCAGGAACTATTTAATCATTTCTGGGTTCTATTTTGATTCCTGTTGGTGTAACTTATTATTCACAGGTCACTGTGGGGGGAGCAAAATAAACACGCACACACGCACGCACGCACGCAGAATTATTTTACTCTTTACTGTATGTATGTACTGTACTACTGTAGATAGTAGATACTAGGTACAGATATTACGGTGAAATAAATCAAAATAGCCATTCTTGTACGTTCTTTTTATGTATTTACTTTCACAATTCACATGTAATAAATGGTGAAGATGAACTATAAATCATTTATTTATCATTTATCTATACAGATGCTGGCTCGATCTCAGTCAGTCAGTCAGTCAGTCCGTCCGTTTTGCAGTAAGTGTGAGTGTTAAATAGTAAACCTTGTCCCCCTTGGGACTGAGTGAAGACTGAGTCAGGTCTAAGAATAGCTAAAACAGCGGTGAGCTGAAGGAGGAAGGAGGAAGAACAGAAAATTAATGGAAAGGAGACGGGGGTGCGGACAGAACAACTATTTCTGTCCAGGTTGAACCGCCGACTAATAACACTGTTACGCTTTATTGTGTGCTGGCGTCACACGCCACAACTAGCTGATCTACAAGTTGTGAATGGCAGATTGGCTGTTTGTGGGATGCGACACCGGTCACCATCACTCTGAGCCACCACAAGGCAACAATTTATTTTATTTTTTACAATTCGACATTAAAATTGAAATACTTTCTTTTCAGATCATGTGTGGGGAAACGAATGCTGGCAGTCCAGTCAGATTCTCTCTACTGTACTGTATACATGCATGTTGTATGAATGTTTGATGAAGTCAAATGCATTTCAATGCATATCTTAAAAAAGTAAGGTACATAAAGTAAAAATTCTTTAGGAACTGGTTAACTGTTTGTGTTTTTTCGTAAATTTTGTAAATTAAAATGTAATTCTTCGTCATGTATCAAACAACTTGATACAGAATAATGGGAAAATTCAAAAAGTAAATCCCCGGCTGGCCAGGGACAGGGAGTGTACAGAATCTTTTTTTTTGTTTTTTAAGATATTTTTTTGCGGCTTACGCACACCGCGACTGGATCACCAGTCCGGTGCCCAGACCGTTACGCTACGGCCTGGGCCAGTGTACAGAATCTTAATACCGTACTTAATACCGTACTTGTTGACCGGGGGGCTCAAGACTTGTTCTGACATATATTTTCCCCCTATCTCCTCGCCTAAATATAGTTGATCTACTCTACTGTACAAGCTCACAACGCATCACATTGTGAGCTTGAACTTAAACCGTGTATACTTTGTTGACTGGGGTCACTCAGCTGCTCCTTTTTTCCGCTCAATATCAAAGTTATTTGTAGAGAAAATAGCTGCTATTTTCAGCGAACGTTCGCCTCAGGCTAGGGATGCTAGGGTCAGCACAGGGACTATATCACCACTAATTAGTCGCTGGTGTCACCCAACAAACAGCCATGAGACAGAGGTGAGTCCATGCATTCTACGGTGCAGGAGGTGTGACAATCCTCCAGTGGGCCAGTGTTGCCGCAGCTAATGAATACCCAGCCAAGTGAAACAGCCTGTTTTCTATAGATTTTTGCCTTTTCCCCACAAAGTGTTCTATAATGTAATCCAATTGAGAGACGTAATGGATTATTAAGGCTGTGATTGTCAACCTTAAACACTATGGGCTGTTAGTCTCAAATAGATTTATCTTTCAACACAAAACGTATTTTGCATGCAAACAAACAATTGAAATGTATTTTATGTTTCTAGCCCATTGGCTTATGTGGTTGGTTAAGTACAGTATATCAGAATTGCTTTTGAACCTACATATTTCTACAATAATCCATGGCAGGCATAGTGGTCCTGCAAATGCAGCCTGACAGAGTGTTGCGGGTTTGCATCCCGATCCCGACAACCGTTGCTGCGTGTCACTCTGACCCCTTTTCCACCAGTTGGTTCCCAATGGGAACCGGTTCAGTTCTTTTTGGTTTTTTGAGCCAGAGCTCCAAAATGGGTGGGCAAACTATACCCTATATTAAATTGTTTATAGGATCAATACAAGTAAATTAATACATGATAACCCTTCCACAGTAGTACCTTTTTCATATTTTTGATTATTTTGCATATTTTCCTACATAATGCCTCATTTGCATATTTAAAAATGTAAAATTTGTAATATAATAAATCATTGCCTTCATGTAAGTACTCAATTGGGGAAGTTTCATGGTGATAACAATCTAATATAGGTATGGTTTTGCCTACTCAATTCATAATTAACGTTACAATTTTGGAGCTCTGGCTCATGGACTAAAAACCAAAAAGAACTGAACCGGTTCACATTGGGAACCAACTGGTGGAAAAGGGGCCTCTGTGAGGGCTGTGATCCCAGCCCCACAGTGCATAAGAATCCTCTAACCCACACTCACTTTACATTCTACTCTAACCTCTAGTATTGACATTTGCAATGATTATATTATAATGCATAAAACACAATCAGTATTTGAAAATGGCTTGGTGACAATATGCACTGTTTTACTAATGTTCTGTTCCTTATTTAGTTCCTGAAATGGCAACATATGGGGCATGGGGGTGGAGTCAGCTGTGATGCAGAGGACCATACCAACATACTTGATTGAGAAGGGGGGAATTGGGAATTGTTTAGGGGTTCCAGTTGGCTCTAATTGCTGTCCACCCCTTTGTGTATTTATTGGTTTATTTATTGGTTATTGGTTTGGTCCACCACTATATAAGTCTCCCTCATGTGTCATTTGAACACGTCTGTTGGTTGAGTTCATTTCCTGTTTGGTTCCACATTATTTTAATTTAAGTTATTTTCATTTACGTTATGTTATGTTGACCTCAAGGGCCCTACCAGTTGTTGAAACTTAGTTAGTTATTTGCTACTTTTGACATTAAACCAAACTTTGAGTTTGAAAATCTGTGTCATCTTTAAGCACTTGACTGCTCGGTCTCTCACACACTCCCCACCTCTCTCTCCATTTCATGTCAGTCTATTGTCTTATACATAAAGGAATAAAAAGCCCCAAAAAGGTACAAAATAAATTTTAAAAATCGCACCACATTTTGAGCTTGTGGATCTGCTTCTTTTGATTTGTTTTGTTTCTGCCCTACTACAACGATGTGTAAAAAGAGAATTCTCATTATGTCTAGGTTGGTTTATATAGCCGGTATGGTATATCTAGCTATAAATGCACCAAGTCTCTGTACATCTGTCCGATACGTTTACGTCTGTAATGCACGTAACTCGAGAACCGTTGGCCCCACCGACTTCAAATTTGACAAACGCGTTCCACAGACCCGGTCAGACCCAGGCCACAGTTGTCCAGAACCGCCACAAAAGGCCTCTGCCGGGGCTCTGGACAGGGCCGCTCATGCCCAGGCTCCATACTGTATGGAGCTGGCCTGTTCTGACATCACAAATATGTTCTGACATCTGCAAAGACTCGATATTTGGGCATGCGTGTATATGGAGCTGGCCTGTTCTGACATCACAAGTTCACAACACTTCATATTTGGGCATGCCTGACACAGAACAGAACTACAGAGAGACAGATACAGAAATCTCCATATGTCTGTTTTTCTATCTTCCCTACGGGTATATTTAAGACTAA
>NC_139707.1:23527341-23532341 GCF_964188405.1 Protomyctophum parallelum | reverse complement strand
GCGCTGGGCCCTTGTGGTAAGAGGAAGGACTGCAGGCGGACCCGTGGATTTATGACGAGGAAACCCTGTGCAGCTGGGCTTTAACATTGAGCGCTCGGCTGCACTTCAGCATTGGACCTCCAAAATTTGGAGGTCCAATGCGGAAATGCGCCCAAAATGCGCGGAAATAGACGGTCCCTCCGGGTGCTTCAAAACGCCACTGAGCAACTTCCACTGACATGAATAGCGGAGGGGGCGGAGCTTCGCGCCAGATCAGTCTCTATCCTTTTAATACTCTATGGGGGAAACCCATTGGAAAATCTGGCATACAGGAAGCCCAATTCCTTGTATTTCGCTAACCAATACAAGTAAGACGCGCAAACGCGGGAAGCGAACGCAGCTCGTGTGTGTGTGTGGTTGTGTGTGTGTGTGTGTGCGTGCGTGCGCGCGTGTGTGTGTGTGTGTGCTACAGCTGCGCCCTGTGTGTGTGTGTGTGTGTGTGTGCTACAGCTGCGCCCTCTGGTGGCGGGCGGGTGGTGTCACAGCGGGACAGACAGACAGACAGACAGACAGACAGACAGACAGACAGACAGACAGACACACAGACAGACATGATCTGCAGGGTCTCATAGTTAGTGCTCACTGCGTTCGCAAACAGTGCAGAGGCTCCAAATTTGGTGACGTCCGTGTTCTCTGCTGTTTTCTACTGGGGAGCGGAAGGGAGAGGGGGGGGTGCTCAGGTCGGTGAACCAATAGGATCTACTGCCTGTTTTAGACCGGCACCCACACCTTGAACCAATAGGATCTACCGCCTGTTTTGCCCATTTGCAATATCCGGCTTCCCGGGTTGCAAATGACTGATGAAGGTTCCATTGGTGCACACGTTCCCTGAAAAGCTCCTGAACTCTCACCTTTTATCCACAGTATAGAATACGTTGACATGGCAACTAGACAGGGGACTGATGGGTTGCTGGGGAGATGAATGAAATGAATGAATGATGAAGTGTCATTGACTCTGTGTGTGTGCGTACCGTATACTGTATGTGGGTGTACCGTTCATATGTCTCTGTCCATGGTGCTGAAATGTCAGTCTATGTCTATGGCTTATCAAATACATTTTCCTTTGATTTGTTCAATTTTACTTTTTGACATACCGTACATGTGTACCTGACCTGTGTAAGTGTACAGTGCCTGTTTAAACTGTTATTTATCAAACATGTTGCTGATACACTTCTAATATAATCACGTATAGCCTACATACGTACTTAAAGCACGAGACTGTAAGTGTAAAAACAAGGTCACATAGTTTTCCCCCCATTGACAAAACCTGTTTCAGCATTGATTCCGTGTCACAACTTCACAAGTGGTTAGGCAAGTAGGCTAGCTACAACGAAGTTTACAAAGTCATTTCTGGAGTGACATTTCAGACAGTTACCTATAGCGAAGCAGCAAGATTAAGTATAGCTATAGCCTACCCACCCACACATCACCAGTTGAATTGTAGCTTCTCCAAAAAACAATTCGACAAATTCACTTAGGCCTACTATCCTGCTGTAAAGATTTTGTAAAGATGTTTGCCTAGGTTTATAGAAATGTGGGACTTTTATGGGAATGTAGGAGTCGGAGCTCTTATCCCTGGGAATTGTCCATTGCTCAAATGTCAAATATTATATTATTGTCAAATATTATTACAATAAGTAATTCAAATAAACACAAAAGCAAGAACACCGAGTTTTTTCGTCAGTAACAATTTGGCAACAATTTGCACCCATCATCTGTCTGTGCTCCATCTCAGTTTGTCTTTCCACCCCGTGGTCATCGGCGTCTGCTTACCGTATTTGTCTGAAATTCCGGGTTGACACAAGCTGGCTATAAGGAGCAGGACTCGCCATACATTATTATTATTTTGTTGCATGATCTTCTCCAGCCGTCAGCAGCAGCCGAGGTGATTAAGAGTCCGTTTCTTTGCCCCCTTCTCTTCCGTTTAAATGTCCATGATGTCCCAGTAAGCAGCTGCAATCGACACACCTGCTTCAAATCAAAGAAGGCAACGGAAAAAAAGCGCGAGAAGAAGCAGTTCCTCCCAGTGACTATGACTTACTGGTAAAGGCGGGGCTGGTGATGATGGAGGTTGAACGTACTACGACACTGAACGACAGTAAAGATGTGGAAGAACTGCAATCTATGTGGAATGGATTAATGGAACTGTGATCCCAATGATTTCACATTCTCTCTCTCAGAGAGAGGAACCTGCCGTGACGTCATTTCGACTATACGGCGGTGACGCGGTGTGACGCACACTGCACAATAAACCAAAGAAGTGCTCAGATCTCCACCAGGCCTGCTCGCCTACCCTGGCCAGGGCTGTGTCAGTCGCAGTGTTTGAGCCGAATGCGAACAAAAAGTCAAAAGGGGGGGTGAGTGTAGCAAAGTGGCTCACAACCTCAGCCTAAAAAGTCTAATATCTCCCCTGAATCATAGAGAATTCCCTTTGGCTTAATATTGGTTAAAGATGGATTGCCGTGATTGTTGTACTTTTTTGTATGTGGTTGTGTCTATGGAACATTACTCTAATAGACCCCCAGGTGTGGTTAGAGTTAGAATATTTAAATATGTCTTCCCTGTGTATTTTTGGTTTCTCAAAAGGCCCAATCGAAATGACAGTGACATATAGCGACATCTCAATATCATCACCTCCCCTAAACTAGTTACTTTCCATAAAGTGGGTACAGGTATCGCTTCTGGGTACTCTGACAGCGGGTACAGCAGATATTGCATGACCAGGTGGGGCATGAATTCCCAACGTGCATCATTCTTGACTTATATCGTTACTGACTGGGGTCTCGAAGTAAAGTAAATAAAACCAGCATGCAATACAAATCAAATGTATTTTCTGGCTTTGTAATAGATGTTGGGACATGGGAAATATAGGCCATGGTGTACAGTGTAGTCACAGTCAAAATATCTCGAAGCAATTAAGGAGGAAGCAAGGAGGAAGGTACAAGAATAGAGAGTTGGGATGAACTAAGTAGATCAGATGAGAACAGAACAGTTCTCTATAGTTTTACAAAAGGGCCTGTAGCACCCTCTTGTGTTAATATAAAAATATACACTCGTTGAAAATGCATGTCTGCACTTCAGATTTGAACCAATCATGGTTCTTTAAATGGAAGATATAATAATACAATAATAATAATAGTTGCCATAGCCTTTAGTTCACTATAAAGGACTCTTGTGGTGGCCTTGCGTTGCAATGCCTGATGTGTTGTGGGTTCGAACCTTAGAGTATGGTTCGAACCCTCCTGGTCTCTCTCTCCCCGTTTCCTGTCAATCTACTATCTATAAAGGCAGAAAAAAGCCAAAACAATGAATACAAATGTGTTGCCATATCCTTTAGTTCTATACGGTCCTGAAATAAGGGAATAGGCTACACACTTTGAGCACAAATTGACCAATGATGTCTTAACCAACAGCTGTCAGTGAATGTCCTAAGTGAAAAAAAATGACTTTAATATCATGTTAATTTACTTTAATATTATTATCCAATATTGGTTGTGGTACTACGAATTAAATTTTAATTCAGAGACTGAGTATTCTGTATTGTGCCAATATACTGTACAGTATAGTACTGCATACTGACCTTTATTGGACAAAAGCTAAATAACATCAACACATCTATGAAACAATTCCATTAGGCTATACCGCCATCTCAGCATGTATGCCAGTAACAATTAGCCTATGTCTGCTGATATTCTATTAAAAACTTGTGATGGCTTTCTCTCTCGTCCTCTGTCCTCATCCCTCCATCCTCATGTCACGCACACACACTTGTGTTGTAGCTAACCTCGTTGGCATGCGTGTATGTGTGTGTGTGTGTGTGTGTGTGTGTGTGTGTGTGTGTGTGTGTGTGTGTGCTGTGTGTGTGTGTGTGTGTGTGTGTGTGTGTGTGTGTGTGTGTGTGTGTGTGTGTGTGTGTGTGTGTGTGTGTGTGTGTGTGTGTGTGTGTGTGTGTGTGTGTTTGCTCTGTTGCCGGGCAACATGCGCTTGGTATGGTGTTTATGACAGATGACCGCAGCAGAACCACCCACGGCTAGCACACGCACGCACACACACACACACACACACACACACACACACACACACACACACACACACGTGTACTTAAGAGTAAATGTCATGGCATTTTTCCCATCTCTCTCTGTCCATATCTGCCTCTTTCTCTTCATGCCTCTCAATTTCTCTCCATTGCTTTTATCAAACTTTCAGTCTCTATAGTAGATGTATTTATTTTATTTTTAAATAGCCTACTTATCATTATTCATCTTTACAATTCTTGTCTTTGTATTCTCTAGTGACTTCACAGAACCACCCAGTATTCTGCCGGATAAACCAGAAACTAACGAGTAATGTCATTATTTATCTCTCCTCTATCTGTTCCATCAAGGCAACATTCTAATTCAATATCTTGCTATTTTGCCATCATGCCATTTCCCAGTGTGCTTTTGTACAGATGTATACTTACTTACAATCTTCTAATTGGTCCAACATCCCGGAGGTCAGTTTTCATTTTTAATAACAGAATGTTGGACTGGTTTTGGAGTCACAGGGGAGATTTACAGCTCAAATGTTTGTTTGTTTCCATATATAATATGTAAGTATAAATAAATAATAAATAAGTAATTAAGGAAACAAAAGCCAAGTCAACCAAGTTTGTGAGAGTTTTGTCAAATATATACTACAAATATATACTACATCAGTCCAGACGTACAGTTTAAATCAAGTCATGGTGTCATGGCAGCCAGTGATAACATGTTGTCAGTTCTATATTTGACAGAGAGTGGGTGGACGAGGTTGAATATGAATGGTCCCAAATTCCCAATCTATGAAATGAATAGTAAACCGGAAGAACTGTAAAGGCGTGAGTCAGATTCATGAAAATAATATGCTTTGATTTGATAGGACCTGACTGCCATCTGTTTAAAGATTATGAGTCATCCATGGCCAGATGTTAAAGGACCACT
>NC_139707.1:23442341-23522341 GCF_964188405.1 Protomyctophum parallelum | reverse complement strand
CCCCCCCCCCCACACACACACACACACCTCCCCCAACTTTAACATTACTCACCCAACCACGGCAGCTGACCCAGCATGCGAGTACAGAAAGTTGTGATAATTTACCAACAGCCTACTACCAATGCACAGGTGCACGCACGCACGCACACACACACACACACACACACACACACACACACACACACACACACACACACACACACACACACACACACACACACACACACACACACACACACACACACAGCCACCACCCTTTCCAATGATTGAAACCAGAGCCCCCGACAGCTGAATCAAGATCGGGCCACAGCAGCAACACGTGGGTGAGTGCGGGAAAAAAAGAGTGGTTGGAGAAAGGGGTGGGCCTGAGAATAATAGAGTATCAGTATACTGTATGATAAGATGGCAATCTAGTTGTAATAAAAGTGATATGATTGCCATGACCCTTAAGCGAAGATGGATAGGGGGATTTTCACGTAATTATTGAGATTATGTATGGATAAAATGCTGTTTTTGTTGAATGCTAGAGCGACTGATTACAAAGACTTTGAGTGGTGCAGTAGATCCGAAAAGATTAATCGATTGATTGAATGAATACTTTAATAACAGTTTGCAAAAACAGCACAGAGGTAGAGATAAACACAATTGCTTGTTTCCATTGGGGCCCTGTGTATTCAATTCATCAAAACAAACAATAATATACGAAAAAAACATCATAAACGAGTAGTTATCAAGAAAGAAAAATCACACTTGTGTGAAGGAGCTCTTATCATCAACATAATCATACATCACATTCCGAGTTCTTATCATCAACATCATCATACATCACATTCCGTGCTCCGCCAATCAGCTGAGCACATTCCACAAACACACAAAGCTGTGCATAGAAACATATGTACATTAAGTAGTTGGGGGGTGGGGGGTCGGCATTTCAGATTTTTTCAGGAACCAGTTATGAATTAACTGCCGTTTTGAAAGAGAATAAGGAAGAGAATATGGCTGTATTATGACCACATTTTGATAGCATAGCACTAATCTGGGTTGAACGTGATTTGTGGCGCTCCCTCTGGTGTTGTGCTTGTGAATGTCTTTAACGTTTGACAGGTACATGGGTGTCTTTGTGGTGTGTAGTGTAGCTTGTAGACCAGGCCCATGGCAAGTCACTGTACTTTGTCCTATCCCCACCCTAGCATAGCATAATGAGCACGGGTTAAATGAGTTGTGGATGGAATGTATTGACCTCAATGATGGTTCGCAGAGGAAGTTGGCTTGGCCAGGCAGAGGTAGACCGCCGGGGGGGGGGGGGGGGATGGGGTGCATAGCGGAAGGGTGGAGGAATGGAGTGTTTGAGGGGGGGGGGGGGGTTGAGAGGAGGCGTGGGAGATAACAGGTGTGGGCGGGGGGTTGTAGGACGGGAAGTGTGAGTGGGCGTGATGGTGTGCTACAAATAGCCCTGTCCCGTGCATGGTGTCCATTTATTCTCTGTCCCAGTCTCCTGGCGAGACAGTCACATCGCAGCAGCCCAGGCTTCCAACCACACCACCACCACTTAAACCAGTCTTCAAAACAACAGCAACCATGAGCAAGAGCTACTCCCAGTCGGCCTCCTCGGCCTCCTCCTACCGCCGTACCTTCGGCTCCGGCGTCGGCGCCTCGCCCATGTCCTCCTCCATGTACTCCTCCATGGGAGGTGGCGCAGGCCGCTCCGCGTCCTCGTCACACACGTCCCGCGTCTACGAGGTCAAGAGCCATGCCATGCCCTCCTACTCAGGCTACAGGAGCTCCTCCGGAGGGAGCCTCGGTGCGGCTCGCTACTCCGGCGAGAAGCTCGACTTCAACCTGGCCGACGCCATGAACCAAGACTTCCTGAGCACCCGGACCAATGAGAAGGCCGAGCTGCAGCACCTCAACGACCGCTTCGCCAGCTACATCGAGAAGGTGCGCTTCCTGGAGCAGCAGAACGCCGCGCTGACCATAGAGGTGGAGAAGCTGAAGACACGTGAGGGACCCGGCCGTGTGGCCGAGATGTACGAGGAGGAGATGAGGGAGCTGCGGAGGCAAATCGAGGCGCTGACGAACCAGCGCACCCGCGTGGAGGTGGACAGGGACAACCTGGCCGACGATATGCAGAAACTCAAACAGAGGTAGGAATGGATGGATGGATGGATGGACGGAACGAGTAATGGGTTAAGAGCTCGAGTCAAACTGGACTATGGTCAGGGATTTAGGGAGGAATTCCTTAGATTTCAAATTTATACCAATTTATACTGTATGGAGGAAGAGAAGGGGATGATGGCTGCATGGATGCACATATCTATTATATATCAATGCAGAGACCAAAAGGGGGATAAAGTGGAATAGCAAGTAGAAAACATGATGAATTAAATTCTAGAGTGAACACTACTGGCCGTGGCAAAGACAATTTAAATGTTCAACCTTAGTTTTGTGATTTATTCACTAGAATGATTAACGTTTACCGCTGACAAGGATGAAATGATGTCATGATTCTTGACGCTGTAGATAGTAGATAACCTTTTGCAAAAGTGAACGATAGTCCACCATGTGTTCCAGGGCTTTCTATAGACCACTACTAATGGAATGGAGTCTGGCAAGGATGAGGGAGTGAGAGAGAGAGAGAGAGAGAGAGAGAGAGAGAGAGAGAGGGAGAGGGAGAGGGAGAGGGAGAGGGAGAGGGAGAGGGAGAGGGAGAGGGAGAGGGAGAGGGAGAGAGAGAGAGAGAGGGAGGGAGAGGGAGAGGGAGGGGAGAGAGAGAGAGAGAGAGAGAGAGAGGGAGAGAGAGAGAGAGAGAGAGAGAGAGAGGGGGGGGGGAGAGAGGGAGAGGGAGAGGGAGAGGGGAGAGGGAGAGGGAGGAGTGAGGGAGGAGGAGAGAGGGAGAGAGAGAGAGAGAGAGAGAGAGAGGGGATGAGAGAGAGAGAGAAGAGAGAGGGGGGGGGGGGGGGGAGAGAGAGAGAGGGTAGTTGTGCAACTGACTGGAATAGCAGGCTCATTAAGTTCACCGACAGATTCCCGTAAGAGACAAAAAAGACAGAAGGACAGAATGTTTTGGAAGGAGAGGCAAACAATAACAAAAGGAGACATGCAGAAGGGAAAGAATTTGTTTGCCAACCTAAAAATATAAAATAAAAATAAAAACACCCACAACAACAGTGTTTAAAGAGAGAGAACGGCAGAGACAGGGCCGGCAAAGAGGTGACTGACTGTAGGTTGGGACTTCATTCAATCAAATAGTAATGTATATTTATATTTAACATGAGTGGGAAAAATGACAAATGGGAAGTGTGTGTGTGTGTGTGTGTGTGTGTGTGTGTGTGTGTGTGTGTGTGTGTGTGTGTGTGTGTGTGTGTGTGTGTGTGTGTGTGTGTGTGTGCGTGTGCGTGCTGAGTCATTTAAAGTTGTGTGCATGGATGTAGCTGTGAATAGTGGCATATTTGCAGCAAATGTATTTACAGCTGATCGGCACTGTGAAATTGGGGATTCTGTCACTGCAACAGCTGACTAACACACACACACACATGCGCACACGCACTCAGATCAAAATACACTCAGACACCTCCTGTCTGCTAGTGATACAGCAGCTCTATAGTCTAGTAGGCTACTCCAGTCTAGTATACCAGTGTAGTACTGTATATACTGAGGTGTAGTATATACTGTAGTGGGAGGATATGCCAGGCATGTACTGTTAGGTCACATACTGTTACCACTGATTTACTGCACAGAGACTGGAAAGATTAAAGGGGTAAAATGCATCAGGTATGGACTAGAAGCGGTTAAAATCTCCCCAAAGGCACAAACATAAAAGGTGTAATAATGATTGAGTGTCTGTATGTTGTGTGCTGTTACAGAGTGCCAAAGTCCTGGCGTCACTCGCCCATCCCCTGTTTCCAAGGGGTTCGCGGAAGTTTTTCTCTATGGAGAATAACATGGGGTCATCTTAAAATCTTCTCATAAAATAATGATGGTCCAAAAATAAACAAACTGTCTCTGCGATATTGTCGCAGAGTCGGGTGTCTCGGTATCATTTATGATAGTCAGTCAGTCATATTTGATAGTCAGTTTCTAGCGAAAAGGCAGCAGTAACATTAGTGTTTTCTGTCAGATACTGATATTGATGTCAGACTTTGATGCTCTGTACGCTGAATTTGCACATTTTGCAGCAAGCCAACATGTGATACAGTGAGTTTAGTGATCCTCACTGTATCACTAACAGTAACCTATGGGTAGGGCTTTTGTTTATAATGTATTCATTCTGATGTCAGTGGCAGTGACGTAGAGTCTGTGGGGGCCAGGGCCCCCATGAGGATTTTTGGGGAATTCCTTAAAGTAGTCGCATTACATTGTGAGCTTGTAGATCGGCTATTTTCGGCGAGCGACACCGTCTATGACTGAGTATGAATTGTGCATAATTCTGGCCACGAGACGGTATCGTCCAAGGGCAGGCCTGCATTCCTCTTGGCACAGTGTGACAGCAGCTGCAACACGGGTGTGTGTGTGTGTGTGTGTGTGTGTGTGTGTGTGTGTGTGTGTGTGTGTGTGTGCAAGCTGCATTGCATTATGGAGAGGGACACATAGCGGAGAGACAGGACACGCAGTTGCATTGTGCACAGCAGGGTGGTCGGTTCTATTCCTGTTCATGTTCCCCAGAGGGATCGGTTCTCGAGTTGAGAGCGGTTAGTTTCGAGAGGGGGCGAGGCGATAATACCTACACTGTCTCCTAACCGCTCTCCAGGGAAGCGAGCCTCGCTCTCATGTCGCGTTCACAATGTATTCAGTTACTTCTTTCTGCCAGATGGGTCATATCTAGTCTGAAAAGTAATGAGAGAACCCCCCAGTGTTAAACATGCTGGCAAATATTATGCTTGGCACATAAACTATTCCTAGCCATTTCCGTGCTGTGGGTTCTTCAAACTTTCTCAGCATGTGACACAAAGGAACACCTTAGGCAGAGTGCATTGGCTGATATTGGAGCCGCCCAAAGTCACAACTGATGTGTATTTATCGTGGTTTCAGCTTACTGTAATTAATAGCTTCACTTCCTCTGGCTAACATTGTTGACTGACTACTCCAGACAGTTTAGGAGTTCCTTCTTTATCAGTGCAAAAGTTATCGACGCTGTCTCTTTCTTTCCTCTGTCCCCTTTTCACCCTCTTCTTCCCTCTTCTCTCTGTCTCCAGACTACAGGAGGAGATCCACGAGAAGGAGGAGGCTGAGAACAACCTGTCTGCCTTCAGAGCCGTACGTGTTTTTGTCTTCTTATCTCTGCAGTCTGCACACTCTGCCTCTTTCACCCCCACTAGCTCCCTCAGTCCCTCTGCCGCCTCACTCACTTCTCTGCCATTGTTATTTCTTTCACATGAGTGACTATATCAATACAGTATTTACATTTAGAGGTGTAAAGTTCCTTTATTGATTTGTGTCTCTCTGTCTGTCTGTGTTTCTGTCCATGCGCAGGATGTGGACAATGCCACTCTGTCCAGGCTGGACCTGGAGAGACGCATTGAAAGTCTGCAGGAGGAGATTGGCTTCCTGAAGAAGATCCACGAGGAGGTCTGTCTGTCTGTCTGTCTGTCCGTCCGTCCGTCCATCTGTCCGTCCATCTGTCTGTCCGCCCGTCTGAGTCTGCTTAGTAGCATTCTTTGAATATCCACAGTGCTAGTTTATTATTTTCTTCTTCTAATTGTGTGGGAAATGAAAACTTCCATATAGTTTAAGAGTTTAAGAAGTTTTATCATTAATGTCACTATTTTGTTTGCCTGTAACTATAACTCCTACCTTCCCATATCTGTGAGTGTCATGTCAGCCGGTCTGTCTGACCGATCTGTGTGATATATACTGTAAGACAGATATATGTGGCCCACACACGCAGCAACACAGGATATCATATGTTTTTCTTACGCAATCATTCACTATTACGGACGACTACAACGCTAGATCTGATCATGGGATGTGCACCATCATAACTGGATCTTATACATTGTACACATGCACACTCACACTGTATGCAATGTACTGTATGCAAAGTCACCATAGTTTGACCTTTTAGCTGTTACACAATAATTGCAACAGTAGAATACGTTCCTGTGCATTCACACATACACAGAGAGACCCATGCTGGCGGAGAGGCGGCGTCCCGGAGGTCCCTTCATGTCGTGTCTTCTGTCCTGTCGCAACTTTGACCTCCTAGATATGCCGAACTGCCAATTGGCGGAACGGAGAGTGTCAGCTGTTACATGTGTGTGGGAACAGTTGTGTGGCTATTTATGTCCTTGGGTCAGACAGACAGCTGATGTGAGGAACCAAAGCATACCAATTTGATATTTCTAGTGTAAAGATTTTCACAATGCTTCATAAGTTTCCAGTAAATGGGACATGATTTCACACTACTCAAAGTGTTGAGAATGATTAAGTGAAGATGTCTAAATTACATTGAAAGCACTGACCCATTTAGGATGGGAACCCCTTTTTGGGGGTGGCACAGTTGGTAGTGCTGTCGCCTCACAGCTAGAAGGTCCTGGGTTCGATTCCCGCTCGGGACGCTGTGGGTGCTGGCGGTGCGTTTCCTCCTCCGCGTCATCAGTGCCCATACCCGAAGGCGGGGTTGGCGAAAGGGCCTTTCTGTGTGGAGTTTGCATGTTCTCCCCGTGTCCCCTAGGGTAGATACCCTCACGAAAACCAGGGAAACTCCCTGCTGTCAGGTGTAAAGGAGCAACTTGGACACTCAGGCATGAAGGAAGCATGAGTTCAAGTCCGTTGCTCTCCCCATGTCCCCCATATATGGGGACTAGGTTGGTGGAGGGTGTGTAGAGCCCAGGATCACATTAGATGATTGACACAGGGGTGAAAAATGTGTTACAAAATCGTGGGATAAAATATATATATATATGTTGCTATGTACAGTACATAGCAACATAACATTTTTGCAACTTTTGAATAAATATTTGAAGATTTTCAGAAGACTTAGGTCAGGATTTAGAAGGCGTTTTTAGAATCTGCCTCAGTCCTAAACGGGTTAAGAAGTTGATAACATTTCACCCTAAGCCGCAAGAGAGAACTGCACAATGTGCGAAAATTACCTCTACAATCATGCCAACACAAAAACCCTTATACCGTAAATGCTTCATTCATTCATGTTGACCATGACCTTGCATTCACTTGCTCACTCACTCCCTCAAACGAAACATCTATTATTTCATTCAACTATTCACACATGCATGCCCCTGCGAACTTGGATTCATACACTCTTTTTTCATTGTTTTCATTCATTCATCCATTAATTCATTCACTCACTCATTCACTCACTTACCGATTAATCCTTCCATTCATTTTTCCACTGTCCTCACAGGAAATCCATGAGCTTCAGAACCAGATGCAGGACACTCAGGTCCAGGTCCAGATGGACATGTCCAAACCTGACCTGACTGCTGCTCTGAGGGACATCCGTATGCAGTATGAAGGTATCGCCGCCAAGAACATTTCAGAGGCTGAAGAGTGGTACAAGACCAAGGTAGGTTGAAAGGACACCGTGTACGAGTCTAGAGCCTGCGAACACACAGAATCTGAATCAGATTTTTGTTGTTATACAGACACAGAAAAGTAGCAGTGATTTTCTTTAACATGATGCTTTGCTTTCCAAACTTTGCTTTCCAGACACACGGGCACAAATCTAGATTACACTCCTACACTAGACACACATACAGTATAACACCTACTGCACACCTATGATGTTATTTAAAAGTTAAATTAAACTTTTTTTTTTTCAATTGAATCTCCTCCCATCTGTCCCTGTCTATGCAGGTTGTGGACCTGAACCAGACTGTGTCCAAGAACACCGACGCTCTGAGAACAGCCAAGTCGGAGAGCATGGAGTACAGGCACCAGATCCAGTCCTACACCTGTGAGATCGACTCCCTCAAGGGCACCGTGAGTCTTTATTCTATCCATTTATACCTGGCTTCGCTCTACGTCCTTTCAGGGTCGGTTTGTTTGTGTGTTTGCTCGTTTGAACGATTTCCTTTCTTTCTTGGTTTTGTTTGTGTCCTTTTTCTACAGTGTTTACTCTTTGTTTTACTCCCTGATGAATGATCACACTTTTTTCTCACACTACCACTTCCTTCATCCCTAATTTAATCCATTCCACCTCTATCTCCCTAGAATGAGTCTCTGCTGCGTCAGATGAGAGACATGGAGGACCGTATGGGCCGCGAGGCTGGTGGCTTCGAGGACACCATCTCCAGACTTGAGGGAGATATTGCCAAGATGAAGGTGACTCACCTAATCTCAGTTTAATTAATTCATTAAATTACTTTCACCAGAGGCAGAGTTCAGAGTAGAAGATAGTTGGTTACTTGGTTCATATTGCACACAGTGGGTGTTAGGTTGCTTTGGAGTCCCATGATTGGAGCCATCAGTCACAAGTCACGACATCAGCATAGGTGGACTGTGAACCATTGCCAAGGCCAGGTGGTGTGAGGAGTAACTTAGCAAGAGCATAGTGGAGTTAGCATGATGTATGAAACCTGCAATGGACGTTTCCGGACAAGTAGCCATGTTGTTTCTTTGTGATTTATCCCTACCGCGTCAGTGACACGAAGTCACTAACCACCCCAATGTGTTGTTTTAAAGGATGAGATGGCCCGCCACCTGAGAGAGTACCAGGATCTCCTCAACGTCAAGATGGCCTTGGATATTGAGATCGCCACTTACCGCAAACTGCTAGAGGGAGAGGAGACCAGGTGTGTGTTTGTGTGACCGGAAATCGGGTTTCATCAGGTCCAACAGAGGAGTGTAGTCTTGTATTAAATAGGCAACTGCTACTGCCAAATACTTAGAAAATGTCATAATCAACCTTCAAAGGTCTCATGACATTTTCTTTGTGATTTTTCTTTTCTTGTGACGTGTTTATTATCTTGTATTGTGTTATTATTGACTTATATTCTATATTATGTGCTTTCTCTCTTTAAAGGATCACCACCAATATGCCTCACCACAGTGCCTACTCATCTATTGGATTTAGAGGTAGCGTAAATTACGTTGAACCTATCAAATGCACTCAGAGAGGTAACTGAAATGTTTTTGAAATTTTATTCTTTCGCCAACTGCACGCCGACCAGTGGGGCGGTTCTTGTATTCTTGTATACACTGTACACAAGAACAAAAGGAAAAAGATAGCCCTCTTTTCCAATCCTTTTGACTGTATTTAAGGTACAAAAACAAGGAGCTATTTTGGGAACTGCAGGTGCAGGTACAAATGCTGACCAGCAGGTGGAGGTATATAACATAAATACAGCCACCCTTGACGACAGCTTGATACACTGAGGCAATCATCTACAAGCCAGTGAAGCCACATATCAATTTCCCCATGGCTCAGTCTCTCCACATGACATACTAATAATCCTAATTCCCAGTGCTATCCATCCATTTCAACAATTTACCGTGTTCCAATTTGTGGCTGACTAAAAACGTCAGACAGTAGTTGAGGGTGATGGATGAGACATAGGTAGCTAGACTGCTTCGTAATTGCCAGAGCAGCAATATCTGAGCCATACTCCTCCTCACTGTTGCTAAGTGACCAGTTATTCTATGCCACTTTATGCCACTGTGCCACTTTATCGTGCTATAATACAAACC
Source organism: Protomyctophum parallelum (assembly GCF_964188405.1). Classification (NCBI taxonomy): domain Eukaryota; kingdom Metazoa; phylum Chordata; class Actinopteri; order Myctophiformes; family Myctophidae; genus Protomyctophum; species Protomyctophum parallelum. Next base: position 23,512,696 of record NC_139707.1, on the reverse strand, counting down.
AGGGCATCTCTCGTCACCATTGCAATCGTGAACAGCCAACACCGTGTTCGCTGTTCATAGCCTACAGCACAAAGTGTAAAGTTAGCTGGTGTGTTTTCCAGTGGTGAAAAGTAACCAAGTACGTTTACTTAAGTACTACTACTCCACTACATCTCAGAGGCAAATATTGTACTTTTACTCCACTACCTTTATTTGAAAACTTTAGTTACTTTTATTATTACAACACATAAATTAAGCACTTCAGTCTTCAGCCCTATAGGCCTATACTGTACATGTCGGCCATTGAAAATAGATGATCTACAACCTCACAATGTGTCACGATGAGCTTGTAGATGTGCTATTTTCAAAAGATGTATATGAAAACTTTAAATGACATATTCTGCACAATGAATACTTTTATTTGTGATACTTTTTACATTTCGATGCCAGTAGGCCTACTTTTGTAATTTTACTCAAGTACATTTTGAATTCCGGACTTTTACTTGTAACGGAGTATTTCTACATTGCAGTATTGATGCTTTTACTTAAGTAAAACAATTGAGTACTTTTTCCACCACTGCAAAGCAGGGTATCTCTCGTCTACAAAGTGCAAAGTTATCTGATTGTATTTTCTTCTATTTCTACAGAGACCAGCCCTGAGTTTCAGTCTCAGTCTGCGACTCACTCTGCGTCTGCAGGGATGCAGCAACGCGGTTCAGAAGTTCACTCCAAGAAGACCGTTCTCATCAAGACCATTGAGACCCGCGACGGAGAGGTAGGACACACACCAGCACATGCATATACACAGAAACTCACAATCTCATGCAAACTATTCTCTCCATAGTCTCTATTATTTTGCTTTCCTTACCATACACACAAGGACAATTAACCACCACTGACTCGCACGTATACAGTACATTTAGATCAAAGACAAAGCTTGGAAAAGGGAATTTCTATGACAGACAACATTCATAATTTAGAGAAGACTGAGCCCTGTTTTTTGTCTTGTTATATTTGTGATCTAGATGAAGTACTCTATGAGTGAAGGAGCTAGTGCCTAGTGTGTAAGTCTGGTATACTGTTGACAAACTGGAATGAAAAGATCACAACTTTGGGCTTGGGCCATGCACAATATTAGGATGACATTTGGCTGCCTACAATGGCAATTAACTCAACGCTATAATTACAATCCAATAGGCCTATAGCGTGCACCCACCTTAACCAAATATAATCTAAGGACGCCCCCAACTGCCAAGCATTTTATGAACAAGCAGGTGACTCACTGTCAACAGCTGCCATCGTCCTCAATGCCACCACTCTAACATGCCACTGAATGGAGGTTTTTCACTGCTAATTATAGTTCACAGTACTGTATGCTGATATCCTATTAATTATGAATTAATTATCCTATCCTATCCTTCTTTCATTCTTTCCTTCCTAACCATGTTTCTCTTCTTCTCAGGTGGTCAGTGAGTCCACACAGCACCAGCAAGACATCATGTAAACAGGAAGAAAACCTACAGCATCACATTATATTAAAACAAATACATTAATACAAAATAATCAATATAAAAATCATATTTTCCAACCACCACTGTGGCCTTTTGTAAGCTAAGCCTCGTTTTGACGCATGTATAACTACTACAGAGATCTTTCTCTCGCCATTTTGTCTCCCTTTAATTAACCATTTACTTCATTTTAATGGAGAAGCAAAACAAAGTATGTTGTGAAGGCAATCAGTAAAGACCTTAGCTACATTTGTACATTCTTGGGCAACAAATGGATCATTTAACGCTGAGGGATTTACTGTTCTGCGCAGCATACAGGATATCTGTAGGATGAGGGGACAGTGAGGCTTTTTATTTTTTATTTTTTTAGAAACCATTTTCAGCCTTGAATTAAGTACAGGGCCAAGGTGTTCTGGGGCTTAAGTAGAATTAGCATCACTTAATGTCTCTGCATATCTGTGACTTGATGGGCTGCCACAATGTTCAGTCAGCTGTGGGCGGTGTCACATGTACGACTTTAATTATATTTTACTTCTTGCATTAAATACGCAGATTTTGCCCTGGTTCTTCCAACCCTACTTGGTCCTGATCTTGGTCTAAGGTATAAAAAAAAAAGGAGAAAAAAAGGTATAAGAGCGAGGAGCATACAAATGTCCTTGGCATCAAGATGGACATTTGAAGCACAGAGGAGTGTGCTTCTGTTAGTTACCATGTATAAAATGGTCAGAACAAATGGTCCAAATTATTTTCTTTTTAAATAAACCAACCATACATCATAAAAAGTGATTTCCATGCAAATACATGCACATGTAATGACTTAATATGGCCAAATATAACGTTTTAAAGAAAGTGAGTGTTGAAACATGAATGTACAGTACGGTACCAAACAGGGAATGAAGTAAGAAGATGTTAGAAGATGGAACTCAGACAATAGCATGTGTTGGATGTGTGTTTGTGTGTATGGGAAAGCAGATTACACTGATTAATGTGCCAGAGATCTCAAATAAAAAAAGTGTTATCTGTGTCACTTCTGAGCCTTTATATGCAGTTTATCAATATCATTAAGGAATCAAAGATGTTATGAATTCTGTTGTTGTCTATAGCCTATATATCTATTCCTCTGTATGTGAAGCTAGCAGAAGCTCTATGGTGGACCAGATAAGAAACCTCTACTTAATCACACAAACCCTGGCCCTATTCTGGGCCAGGACGAACATCTAGCTGATCAACAAGCTGACAATGCTTACAAGCTTGTAAATTGGATATGTTTTGTGAAGAAGACATTGGTGTAAAGGGGTGAAAGGAGGGGGCCAGGCCTACCCCTTTCATGCATGAATTATGATAAATGGGATTATTTTATTTGAGTCAGATGATATAGTTGCTCCACTCTCATGTAGTAGGCTTTCCTATCATGCTCTGCACTTGAGCTCTACAAAATGTAGACACAAACTGAACTCACGTAATGAAAATAATTATGCACAAAACAATGCAGGTTACATTGTAATAACACTAATAGATTGATTTATATTTATATTTATTTTTTACTGCAGATGAAGCTTGAGAGTTTAGAAGAGTTGCAGTAATAGTGTGAATTGTAGTTGAAATAGAGCCAGTGATGCATGATGTCCGCAATTTCCTGAACAGAAATCAAACAGAATTTACTCCCAACATTTCCTCCCAAATGTAAGTATCCCAAAATAAATACTATAAGTACTTATTACAGTAGATGTTACTTGATGTCAAAACATATTTTACCTGCCAGGGTCTCATATACTTTAGATTTTTAGAAGGATATTCCTGAGCTGCTGGGCATATACATTTCTGGCAGCCATCTTGAATGTTGACAATCTTAGTAGTCGCAGTTACAACAGCTGGCCAATGGGTGGTAGTTTAGTTTAGTTTATTTGATCATCCTTCAGTTTCAAATACAATATTTAAAGAAAATGAATGTAAACAGAAAACAGAACAAAAAAAAACCGAAAAACATGAAGATGATCAAAAGGAGTAGGCAGAAGCTAAAAGCTTATAGATGCCTATCCTACTTACAGAATCGTAATACTCATTACATTAACGAGAATTTCACCCTACACCAAACCCCCCCCCCCGTGTCACCGTAGAGATAGCATTACATAACCGTTAAGATTACACATTATAATTGTTTTTTTTTTTTATCCCTATTCACGATACCCTCGTTGCCAATGATCATTATCATTTATGTTGTTGCTGAGTAATGTCATTTGGTTCACACACATTTTTTTTTATGTTACCATATATACAATAATATTAGTTAATTAATTATTAATAATTACAGTACTAATTACTTAAAGAAAGAAAGAAGGAAAATAAGAAAGAAAGAAGTATCAGTTGATCATACAATAACGTCAACATTATACATAATTTCCCTATAGTATGCTGTATTTGTCCAAAAGGATTCGCTTGAGCAATTTTTTAAATTTTGAAAAGTTACTACTGTGTTTGACTTCTTCTGGTAGGGCATTCCAGATCTTAACCCCTCGGACAGAGATACACATACTCTTCCGAGTGGTATTGGCACTGGGTTGTTGGAAATTTAAGTATCCTCTTAACTCATACCCCCCTTCCCTATCCTTGAAGTATGACAGGATAGTTTTAGGAATTAGTCTATTTCTTACTTTATACATAATAAGAGCTGTTTTATGTTCAACTAAATCAATAAACTTCAATGTATTTGACCTTAAAAACAGTTCATTAGTATGATCATAATACCCTACCTTATGCACTAATCTTATGGCTCTCTTTTGTATGATGACAAGTGGCTGGAGTAGTGTTTGGGGTGATGCTCTAGTGAGTCTAGTCTGTCTAGACCAGATGCTCTAGTCAATTCATGGGGCCAGTCCATATGGCGGCTCTTCTACATAGACTAGTTCTATAGGCGAATAGTGACAAAGGCCTGAACCGGAAGTTTGCGCTATGATCTGTGACCACGGTATGCATGAAAGGGCTATAGGGCGCTTGTGGACTCTGTTTAACTATAGTAGGCTACTAAGTGGTTATAAACTCTACACTATTTCTAGGCCTGGAACTTGGATCAGGTCTACACTATTCCCATCCACACCCTGACATGGCTCATATGTTAGATTTATTAAAAGGACTCTCTAGCTTGCTATAACTACAACTACATGTTAACATTTAATTCAGTCATGAGAGGGCAAAATAGGAGATGTGTCCTCAGAAATGATCTGCGTGGTGTGGGTGCTGGACTTGGTGCAGTGGAAAGACCAATGACTTGTTAATGAGTTGGCCTCGTCGCATTTTGTTTCTAGCAGAAAGCCGATTAGACCAGCAACTAGAATTATGGTCTTCTGCGTGTACATCTGAAGTCGCTGCACTGAAAATGTCAACGGATAAAGGAGGAAGAAAGAGAGGGAGGAAAGGGGGGAGGGGGGGGGGGGGGGCTGAAGGGGACTGCATGGTTTTAGAATGCATGCGGGGACTGGGGAGATAGATCTGAGAAAGAGGGGGAATGGAGGAAGTGTGACAGACGAGATAGACTAAAATAGAGAGATGGGGAGATAAATAGAGGAAGAAAGTGTACGGTTTAAGAAAGAGAGAACGAAAGAGAAAGCAAAAGTAAATTCAATGTTCACTCAGTCTTATTAGAAGAGACACCTTTGTCATGACTTCCTGTCTCCATCACTATTTCCCGGCAGCTGTCGATACTCAATAGCAACAGCTTTCTCAAGTCATCATGGGTCCATTTAAAATGCCATTGTGTCACTGCGTGCCTTTCCTCCTGTTCATCACACAGTGCAAAGTGATCATCTCCATAATTGTCTCTAGCTTTGCCATTAAATACTTTAGTATATAGTGTCGCTTGCTGAAAATAACTGATTTTCAAGATAACAATGCATGAAAATACTTAATAGCCTACATACAGGTGCATTGCTTTAAACCATTTGAACACCTGTTAAGGCAGTAAGATACTGCTGGGCCTGTATGCTGTCTGTGTTTGGTATGAGAATAAGATAAAAGATAAAATACCAATTTTCTGTCACAAGGGATGAGCCTAGTGGAAATGCATGATTCTCTAACCCTGAGGCACCCCCCTATACGCTCAGTCAGACACATCTACTTTTAGATCACATCAATGCTTCTGCAGAATGAGACACAGTGAGGAACTCCATCAGTAAAAAAAGAAAAGAAAAACAACACACCAGATGTTTCATCTTTCTGTGTTTCATCTTTACAAATCCTTCTTTGGTTCTCTGGCATGCTATGGCCAGAGGAGCAGCTTACTGTAAGAGGTAACCATGAACAGAAAAACAAGAGGAAGGATTGTTTCTGATCATGAATCTCAGGACCATTCTCGCCAAACAATGTTGCTTTTTATCCTCTTATAATTCTATCAACATAGTAGGGACCCAGAATGATATCTCTATGAGTGTGTTTTTGGTGTGTCTGTGTGTGTGTGTGTGTGTGTGTGTGTGTGTGTGTGTGTGTGTGTGTGTGTGTGTGTGTGTGTGTGTGTGTGTGTGCGCGTGTGTGTGTGTATGTGTGTGTGAAACCTATGTTTACTCTATTTTAGATAGGAGGTTTGACTTTGTCATCATCCCATGCTAAACTAGTTTGTTAGCAGTAACAGGTAACATGCACATAGACAGAATCAAATAACCAAACGGACACCAAATCAGAGATTGTAGAATCACAATGTTGATCATATTCAGGTCCATATAAATACATGCTCCATAATAATCATAATAACAACCAATAAATCAGTGGGTGATTTGTATTTACTTCAACAGGGACCAGGATGAGCTGAAGTCAATTGCTATTTCTCCCAATACCCAAATTCCAGAAACTACAGCAATGAATTATAGAACAAATTGTACCAACAAGAGAGATTTCATTCACCAGAATTACTCACGCAAATCGCCTTCTGGTTGAAATCAATGTTCAAAAGGGTTATGTTTTCATGTTATTTTTTGACCTTGCACATTTGAAACTCTTGAGAGGACAGTTGAAACCAACAGCGTAAATATTAGAGTGCAAATCACCTACCAGCCAAATTAAAAGAAAAGAGAGATACAATCATAATAAAGATATCTATATTAAAAAAGAGGAACAAATACAGCTGTAGGGTATACTACGCTAGAAAGTAATAAACCACATAAATTACTAAATGACTGATAGTAACAATATCAGCAAAACATAACCAAACATATGTACATTTGGAAAGTATTTACAGAACAGTATTTACAATAATGTTACAGTGTCTCTCCTACAGTACATATACCTTCAGCAGTGGTGGCTCACCACAGCAAGTAAACAAGGATCCTGTGGAATGTATAATGTCTTTCTTTATTTCTCCCCAAATTATAAAAGCAAAATATACAGCTCTGCCAACTCTTGGGCATAATTTGCACCTGCCCAAATACCATCAGTGTTGGTTCTAAAACAGCACCAGAACCACAATGGAGGCTAAAACAGGGAAGGATGTGCAAAAAAGAATAACCTCAGAACCACGACTGCTGAGACAATCTATAGGGGAAACACATATTCGGTATAGAAGGTGTCTTAGCACAATGGTCACAAAACAAGAGGAGGGGAAAATCCCTTTTCCAAAGCCCTTTTCACAAGACAACAACAGTCAGCCAGGATAGGAGTAGGTAGAGAAGAGAAGAGAAGAGAAGAGAAGAGAAGAGAAGAGAAGAGAAGAGAAGAGAAGAGAAGAGAAGAGAAGAGAAGAGAAGAGAAGAGAAGAGAAGAGAAGAGAAGAGAAGAGAAGAGAAGAGAAGAGAAGAGAAGAGAAGAGAAATCTGCCTGTCCCTGTTTGGATAAGCCTATAAGATCTTAGATGTATTCATGGCTAGTAGTATACTGTAGATTGTTTGGTCCATTCTCTGTCACAGGACATATTCCAAGTATTCACTTTTACCCTTTACTTTCACTTTAAGTCCATTTCAGATTGAAAACATGTACAGTATGTTAAATTCACAAAGTATTTGGAATGTATTTCTTGTACCAGGGGTCAGTGAAATTCACCTATAGCACAAAAAGACTGCCGCCTTTCAAGTTCAAGGGTGAAAACAAAGAAACAAGAAATAAAATGTAACACCCAAAATTGTAATAAGGAGGCGGCAGATGAGAGGCTGGACACCAGACAACAGGATTTGCATGCAGTAAAGGGCTCAGGTGTCTTGATTGGTCCCAGTACACCACACAAGGGCTACAACAACCATATTACAGCACATGGAGCACCCTTCGAGTATCTGTAAGTACAGTAGAAGCTCACTTATCTAACCCCAGAGATCCCATCCGACCGGGCGACCACGACAGGCATAATCCATATAAGCACAATTAGCAGGTATCAAAGTGATGCATACATAATCCATGGGTTTGTGATGTGCGATGGCTAGCGTTTCCTCACAAAAACATGCAAGTTGAAACTTTTTAAACTGCAAGCACTATAAGATTTGCAGATGCATGCGAAATTGGAACTGTGAATTAGCTTTGGTCTGGATTACATTTCAGTGTCATAGATTATTAATAGGCACTACTCACTTTAAACTATAGCATAGATTAAAAACAAACTGTCAGGTGAGATGTTCACTGACACAGACCACTTGGTCTACAATTAACTGACCACTGCCATCAAGGGGTTTGGATACAAAAGATTCCACTGCAATTACAATACTTTATATCAATCTTCCCTACCTTTCTGGATGAACAGGACAATATCACTAAAGTTGTTATGAGCACTATTGGATTAAAAAAATGAAATAAAAAAGATGTGTGCTTGTGCGTGCGCGCATGCACACACACACACACACACACACACACACACACACACACACACACACACACACACACACACACACACACACACACACATACTCGTACTCAGCAATAAATCCATTAGTACACTTCAGCCACCAAAATACAGCAGGCAGTTCCAGCAGTAAACAGCAGAGGTCACTGTTCTTGTAGAACAGAAAGAACACCATTTCATAATCCTCTTCATTTTCACTGCTATCTTCACAATTTATCCCTACTTCCCAACTGACACATTCACATTTTAAACTAGACGAGCATAGTGAGTATAAAGTAAAATAAGCAGCACTAAAATGATCTGCTTAGATTTAAATGAACACCCCTTTCCTTTCCCTTTGGTAGAGTCCATTATTTGCCATGGGGCAGATCACGTGTCCACCAATTCTATGTTCCACTCCACACACTAAACCCATCCTACTCTGAACTGCCACTTCAAAATTCAACATGGCATCAATCAAATCACAGGGCAAGACATTTAGAGCAGTGATACTTTGCATGCTCTTGGATCATAAACATTTGATGATGGAGATAATGTGTTGTAAAACAGAAGAGGAAATGTGCTGCTGAGTGCTGACCAGTGCATCACAACATCATATTCACAACATCCCTGACTTGATTCTGGCTCAAGACCTTGTGTTGCACGATTGTCCCCTCTCTGCCCTCAGTTTCACACAAAAAATACAAAAATAAGAGGAAAACCAAAACAGGAAAGAAAATACTTTGCAGGGGGAGTGCAAACTGAGGGGAGAGAGAGGATCCAGGGAGTGGATGAACAATAATTGTTTAGTTTTCATGTCCTATCGCCACTGTAGTGGCGTACTGCAGGGGGTAACAGGCACGATGTACCAGTTAACTTTGATATAGTGCAACCCTGTTTGGGAAGGATTCTTTACACAGGACACTTCACTGAGTGACTATCCAGAGGAAAGTGGTCACTTCCCAATATAGAGGCAAACTAGCCTAAAAAACACCTTTTAAGCACCCAGCATTCCTATTTTGGGCATGCCATTTATAGGCAAAACATTTCAAACAAAAAATGCAGTTGTGACTGGATATTTTAACGTGCCTATTGGTGTGCCTTGGGCACAAAAAGGTTGAAAACCACTGGTGTAAACGTATTCGATTTGACATTATTTCCTCCAGTAAACCCCAATTTAAGTGGAGCCGAGCGAGGATGATCTACCATGAGCAATAACAGAGATTCACACTGAAGTGGGCAAATGTTTTATATGTCATGGTAGAGGAAGGGGCATGTTCCTGTGTCTGGTTTGAATCAGCTAAAATGGCTGGACGCTTGACTCCATCAAGTGACACGTACTGTACATGAAGAAACGCAGTGTCTCTGCTTTTCTTTTTTCTGTTTCTGAATTAAAAGAGTTTTGTAAGTGTTGTAACTGTCCACTGTCCACATATCAGGTGCTTTCACTGTAACACCCTCCATTGTTCATAGAGAAATCTTTGAAGCATTTCCTTCACAACATCTTCTTAGTGATTTTAAATGGATGATTTCAACTGTTTCCTTAGGGTAGAGGTACCATCTTGTCTTTATGAAAGCCGTATGGAACATTGTGTTCCTTTTTCATTTGTCTTTTAATATAACATTACAAGTTAAAGAGAGTTCTTGTTTGACAACTGAGCCTTTTCAGCATTCCACTACATGAGGAACTAACTCATACTCTTTGAGTATTTCACTTAACCATTCATACTGTTAAGCTGGGTCCCACAGGGCTCTATACTTGGTCTGCTCCCTTTTCCCCATCCGCACTAAATCTCATCGACAAAAAATAGCCAATCTATAAGCTTGAGCTTGTACATCTGCTATTTCCCCCCCTGAAAGCACTCACATGCACTTTGAGAACAAGTGAAGTACTCGATAATAAGTAATAAGTAATCAGCTTGAAGGGAAGACTAAACAGGCAGCCATGTGCTCCAACTCTCTGTAGAGGTTTTAATGTGACGTGCGATGATGTCTCATAGATTTGACCAAATCACCTTCTGACCACAATCTGTTCCTGCACCACAATCCACTTAAGGAACGGACACAGTGTCACTGTCTTCACCACTTCATGCTTTCCACACCCACTGGAACCCAACCAGAAAACTGCAGTCGTCTCTAACACGGCCGTGATGAAAAAGTTCAAATGAAGATTCAACCTCATGACCTCCATGGATGGAATAAGATCCTATCGGGCTAATAGGCAGTTGGTTGGTTTGGCACACAAAATTAGGGTTTGATGTTTGATCTCTCTGTGTGTGTAACTGTATAAGCGCACGCGTGTATGTGTGTGTGTGTGTGTGTGTGTGTGTGTGTGTGTGTGTGTGTGTGTGTGCATGTGTGCATGCGTGTGTGTGTGTGTGTTGGTGTATGAGTCATCATGCAAGCACACGACATCTCAGTATAGTGTGGCACAGAGGTTTGAATTACTCCTAAGTGCGTGTGTGTGTGTGTGTGTGTGTGTGTGTGTGTGTGTGTGTGTGTGCGTGTGCGTGTGTGTGTGGTGTCTGTGTGTGTCTTAATCTCAGACAGTCTCAGACGCGCACAGGAGGCCCACTAGGCGCGGTGAGCGGCACTTGGGACCCACAGTCGTAGTCGAGCTCTGCCATACGCGAGCGGCTGATCATGTGACCATGGGAGTACGCCCGCCTGTCCGTCTGTCTGTCTCTGAAGCTCCTGATGTAGCTCTGGAGATGGGAAGAGAGAACGCAGACGAGAGGGAAACACATCAAACCACAGAAATACCAGTGCAATGGAGAGCTGTTAAATATCGCTGTCATGTGGTACTGTATACTGTATGTCACGCAGGATAAACCTTAAATCTGAACGATGCAAAAAAACTGTCCATCGACTACATTCGTTGATGTCTCTTTATTTATTTTTATTTAACTACTTGTCACCCCTATCTTGGCGTCAACATTCGTTGAAAATAGCAATAGCAGATCTACAAGCGTTGCGTTGTATTTTCAGCTGAGCTATTTCATGTGGAGGAGGTGGCCTAGTATAGAGGCATTATGAATCCATACTATAAGTATAGGTTTTTGTGGCTAAATAAGGATATTTTGACATAAAGAATTTATGTAGGTCCAATGCTTGCTAAATAATTTATTGGAATTGTCTTCAAAATATTCATATTCAAAGCAACGCAACAGTGCACCAGTACTTTATTATTGCTGCATGCAGCAAATGGAGACGAAAGTGCAGAGTGTAAATCCTTACAGTGTGGTTCTCCCAGAATGCATGGTGTAACATTGCCTCAGTATATCCACCCCTGGGGGAGTATCAACATCAGTGCGGGTATGAGCGTTATCAAATCCCTGTGGACGTGTCCGATAAGCATGGTTTGGGGAAACTGATCTGGAATTACTGTTTACGTCATGTCATGTCTAGTGGGTAAAGTGCACAGCACTTTGACTTCAGAGCCGGGCCGGGTTTGCCATTCCACCATAATGTGTGCAAGCTATACTGATATGCTGTGTCCAATTATGATACAGTCAGAAAGTATAAAGATTGTAAAGACAGGCCCAGGCGGTGGCGTAACCGTCTGGGCACCCGACTGGTAATCCAGTCGCAGTGTGCCGCGGGTTCGACTCCTGAGCCCGACACGGCCTTTACTGCATGTCTTCCCCCATCTCTCTCCCGTTTCCTGTCAGCCTACTGTCTGTCCCTTCAAAAAAAAACAATAAAAGGCGTAAGCTGCAAAAAAATATCTAAAAAAAAAGATTGTAAAGACAGACAAAAATGTTGACTAATACGCAATAGGAAAATGCTGATACTGGTAAAAAAACCAGCAACAACAGTGGTCAGTGTTTTGCTGATTTTAACAATAGAAAGTTATTGCTGCGGAGGCCAGCACTTTATGGTAAATGCAGCAGCTGCACAGTTCAGTGCTGGAAGACCTTTCAGACTGTACTTTTCTTTACACAAATTTCTTTACTGAAACATTAAGTTGGGAATTAGCTATGGGCAATAGTCTGTAATTTATTTGTTCACAACGTTCATTCAATATACCATTATATATGCCATTATTTTACATACTGTAAGGCCTACAAATACCATTTTCTAAGATATTTATCTAAACTTCTAAACTGTTAACCAGTGAAGAACGGCTTATTCTTCAGAGTGCTCGGAGAACACCTACTGCATGTATTTTATAAATTCTGTACAGTACCTTATATCAGCGTACTTGTTGCTGTAACACCATACTTGCAGGTCAGTAACGTCAGTACTGTGATGTTGGTGCTACGACGCAACCCCAATCGCCACAGAAAAAATCTCGCTTTGTACTTTTCTGCAAAACGTAAACGTACATTCCACATTGTGCTCTTGCAACGAGTATTTGCGTACATTGGATCTTGACGTTTCAAGGCAGCCTGTCGTGGGCTCGAGCACCCGAGTGAGGCACCAAGCCAAGTGAGTGCCCACGCCAAGCGGTGTGAAGCCTGCTGCTGCCAGCTCAGTGCCATTCGAGGTGCATACCAATAGGGTGGGATCTAATCTACTTCGAAACAGCACAGTACTTGAATTGGAAATCTAGGATTGAGTCGACATGGTCCGCATGTAGGAAACATTCATTATGCAACATGTTTATTTTTTAAATGGAGCTCATAGCTGAAGTTCAGGAGCAGGACCACACCTCCAATCCAGCTAGCTCCACCTCCTATCAAGCCACCTCCAATCGAGTCACCTCCACCTATATAAAAGCCCATCCAACCCCCAGTCCCTGTGCTATATATGAACGCATCTCGATTTGTATAAATGTACTGTACAGTGCCAACACCTTTTCTGGTGAACAGGCTTTATGATGCCATTGCTGTGGCAGTGGGCTGTGACATCAGCCATGTGAAGTATACCCCTTATTGTTTTGAGTACTTGATGTCAGTCACATATTCTGTGACATCACTGCTGTGACAGAGCAGCAAAACATTGCAGGTACCTTAAACTTCTCGTGCGCTGGACGACTAAGAGACACACAGACATAAAGTGAGACCCTCAGGTCACAATTATTTGAGATGATCGCAATTAATGAGATAATCGCGATTATTTTGCATAATGGTTTACATATTGAAAAAATTGCAAAAATAGCAGATCTACAAGATTGGGCATGTTGTAAGCTTGTAAGATCTGCTATTTCCACTCTTTTCATTTAATATTGTAAGTATAAAAATGATTAAATGTATCTATTTGTATATTTAAGATATTTGTCCTGTCCTATTTTTTGATTATGAAGCCTAAAAAAATTGTATTCACATGTTCAAATGTTCAATGCCAAAAACACGATTAAATCGTTAATCACACAATTAATCGGCAAATAAAACAATGTGCCAGACCTACCGGAGAGAGCACGTCTCCGTCGAAGCGGCGCACAGGGTTGGTCTTGCGGTGGTAGCCGGGCTCGGTCAGCGGCGGCGGGGCAGCTTTGGGCGGCGGCTGCAGGGCGCTGTGGGTCTGGTGGTGGGGGTGGGAGGGGGCCGGGTGGTGGTACTGCGGGTGGTGCTGCGAGTGCGAGTGGCTCTTGGACTTGTGGACCGTCTTCTGGCTGGGACGCTTGTTCTTCTTCTTCTTGCTCTCCTTCTCCTTCTTCAGGCGTTCCTCCCGCTGGCGGATGCGCATGAGCTGCACCCGGCGCTGCTGTCGACTCAGAACCACTGGAGAGAGAGAGAGAGAGAGAGAGAGAGAGAGAGAGAGAGAGAGAGAGAGAGAGAGAGAGAGAGAGAGAGAGAGAGAGAGAGAGACGGAGAGAGGGAAAATGTTATTATCTTCATTAATTGAAAAAATAAGACAATTAAGTTGGGTAAATGAGATCAAGGGTTACACAAACAAATAGTGATGGAGAGATAAACCTGAATAAGCAGAGAGGATGAGGCAATAAGTTGTTGGCAGAGAAGAGATGAGATTAGGAATTGCAATGAGGGCAAACCAGCAGCCAAACAGCCAAACAGGCCAAGCACCATAGACAGAAAGAGATCTATTGTATTATTGATTGCGTGATTGTTAATGTCCAAGGACTGAATACAAAGACCTTTTCCCAAGCCTCATTAAGAAAGGCCATGTTCTACTGCCTACTGTGTGTGCGTGTGTGCGTGCATGCGTGCGTGTGTTGGGGGTTGATTCTTTGTGCCATGGCACAGGCACTGGGGGGTGTTAGTTAACGAGGTGCCATCTGCCAGGGAAACCGCTTTAATATATTCCCTTCTTTCTCTCCCTCCTCTGCCCCAGTCCAGCCACATGGTGTGTGTGTGTGTGTGTGTGCATGTATGCATGCAAGTGTTTATTATTGTTAAGCCAGGGGCTGCAGAGAGGGCACTGTGATGATGTCTAAACAGGTTCGTGAATAAATGGTACAGTATGTTTTTTTTTAACTAATTTATGTGACATACTCAGTTAAAATGTTTGATATAGTCATTGAAGACCTGTATTTAGTTGTAAATGAATAAATGTTTGTGTGCATCTACTATGTACAGTGCAGTATATGTGTGTGACTGTGTGTGTGTGTGTGTGTGTGTGTGTGTGTGTGATGCCCCATAAACCCCATTTTGCCCCACTTTATCCACATCCTATCTCCTCTGTTCCACCCCTCCCCCAGAGCACCTGGCCTTTCCATCTCTCCATGTCCTCCATCGCTCTAGGTCCGGTTGTCGAGCGCGCGCGTATGTGTGCGTGCGTGCGTGCGTGTGTGCGTGCGTGTGCGTGCGTGTGCGTGTGCGTGCGTGCATGTATGAGCATTGTGTTTTCTTTCACGTTTTCATCATAGTTGCAATTTTATCGGCAATGCCCGGAACGAAACACAGGAGGTTCATGCGAGTTCGAACCCGGGCTTCCCCAGAGTTAGTGTTGAAGTATCCTTGAGCAAGACACTGAACCCCAAATTGCTCCCGATGTGCTGGTGTGTGTGTGTGTGTGTGTGTGTGTGTGTGTGTGTGTGTGTGTGCATGCGTGCAACTTTGGAACCTATAATAATACCTGTTGTCAACTTGTCTTAGCACCCGTTTTAACTGTCTGTCACATGAAGATCTCTGTTGTATCTGCCACTGTCTGTGTCTGAAGAGGGCAAACTGACTGACTGTAAAAAGTGGACTGGTTAAGTAATCAATTGTCAGGTGTGGGCAAACGGTTCTCGAGTTACGTGCATTACAACTGTATACACACACACACACACACACACACACACACACACACACACACACACACACACACACACACACACACACACACACACACACACACACACACACACACACACACACACACACACAGTCACACACACACACACACACAGACACACAGAGACATGGCCCATTTATAGTAGGATTCAGAGTGCATTTGTCAAAAATGAGGATTGTACCATTTACAGCCATGCAGGTGCTCAGACATTTTCATGTCAAGGACCCCCAAACTGATACGTAATGGGACACATACCCTCATTTTTTAAGTATTTTGTGTCAGTGACCCCCAGATTATTGTCTAGACTGCAGTATAATCAGTGGTGTAAAGTAACTAAGTAAATTTACTTAGGTATTTCTACTTTACTTGAGTAATTCCAATTTTCAATATACTTTTACTTCACTACATCTCAGATCCAAATAATGTACTTTTACTCCACTACATTTATTTGAAAACATTAGTTACTAGTTACAGTGTTGAGCACTCCAAAGATTAATCATTGATCATTATTTTAGGGGTTAAGGAAACTTATGTTTTAATATATTTAGGCATAAGAACATCACATTGCTTTACATTTTACAAGCATGTCTGCCTCAAAATGACTTGATTTATATTGTATCTACACATTAGGAGACCTGAGTTAGATTCCACAAATAATACAAGTTTTCATTTGTCTAATGCTGTTAAGTGTGATAAACAGTTATGTTTAAATAAACAATTGTTTTGAATTCATCCTAAGGATTCTGCCTTATTTTCTATGTTTATAAAAATCAAAGTAAAAATCACTTTGAAATGCATTCACCAATGATTCTAGTAAAAAATCATGGACCCACATGTGCCACACTGTGGCTGATTTGCCACACTACACCCATTGACACCTTTAAATTAAGTGTGAATCGTGGTACCACCAAAGGGGGTGTGGTGCCACAGAGGCACCACGGAGGCACTCAAGCGGTATCACTGCCAGTCTCAACTGCTCACCACTGTACCTGGTAGATTTTTATTATTATTATTATTACAAAACATACAGTAATCACTTCAGACTTAGGCCTATACATTTTGGCCTTAGCATTGTGGGTACTTTTTCCACCACTGAGTATAATGTGAAGAGATCGCTCAGAATAGTCATTCTTATTGGGTACTTCTCAATGGGTTAACGTCTAGCTAGCCGAAATTAAACTGTTCTTGAGAACCGCTGTTTTACAGTACTACTGTATGTGCATCAACACCGACTTTGGATGACTGGTGAAAGATGCCCTTTGTTGCTTCAGCCTCGGGCTGGATAAATGGACGTTTCACTGAGGATATAGCGGGGTTAAGTTCACGGCTTTGACACCTGCTCTCCCAGAAGAACACACCCTTTCTTAATGAGGAGGTCTTTGCCCACTGCACCTCCTCTCTGCTCCTCAATCAAAAGCCTTATTTTAACGCAGAGAGAGAGAGAGGCACCGCACCATGTATCTATGGCAACGGACATAACATGTACATATGTTCTCTCTCTCTCTCTCTCTCTCTCTCTCTCTCACACACACACATTCAGGCACACGCGTGCGTGCGCGCACACACACACGCACACACACACACACACACACACACACACACACACACACACAGACACACACACACACACACGCTTTCATCTTTCACAGTGATATCCAAAAAGCTTCCGTTGTATCCGTCCCTCCCCATATGCTTTGACTGCATGCTGGCCGTTTTATCCTGTTAAAACAGACTGCTGTGTGTGACTCGTCCGTAGGCACAGTGGAACAACCTGTGACACACTCTGCTAGACATCCAATGGGTGAGCGAGTGTGTGTGTGGGCTTGTGTGCGTATGAGAGAGAGAGAGAGAGAGAGAGAGAGAGAGAGGGAGAGGGAGAGAAAGCAGCAGCTTCACGTTTGACACTGGATGCAACTCATATTTTGTTTGTTATTTACACTTTCTCCAACGGCTGATGACAAGATGCTCCCATGTAGCGTGTGTGTGTGTGTGTGTGTGTGTGTGTGTGTGTGTGTGTGTGTGTGTGTGTGTCATACGTGTTGTACTTTCTCACAGAACAGACTATGCCTGTTTCTGTAAATACAACATGAGACCACTGACAACAAGGCTGCATGGTGTCAGCTACAGTATAGTGCGCTCACACACACACACAGCAGATGCTCCGGTTTCACAGGCTTCATGGAGTTTTATTTATTTAATTTTTTTTCTAAAGTCTTCGTTGTGGTGCAGATGTAAGGACATTTTCATTTGTGGGTGACATCTGGCCAAATCACTTGAAATTGTGGCTTATTCTGTGTTTTCCGCAGATAGTTTGTGAATAGTTGAACACCAATGTTTCAACGCTTGAATTTCACTGTGATGTCAAGATTCCCTCACTTTTTGCTTTTAGTATTTGCCAATTTTGCTTTAAAAATTGTGCAAATAGCTATTTTATTTTTTATCTCGCCTCTGACTACCCCATATTACAATAAAAATAAAACACTACAACCAATAAAAACTCAACTGAAACTAAAACTAAATAAAGACTTTGACACAACATGATGCAAAAAAACAGACCAGACCAGACTGCAGTGTACACTTTTACACTTTAAGAATTAAATTAACACTGATATTTGTGTCCATCTTTCTGTAATGTTTGTGTAATGTGTGCGTGTGTGCATGCCCACGCATGTGATATTGTGCACATGCATCCTTGCAAAGCCTAACAAGGCAGAGCAAGGCCCAACAAGATTCATCAATTGTTGACTTCTCTCCACTTATGCTCTGATCAAAACTTTTGAGCCTGACAAGACATTTGACAGTATTGAAACATCAAGAGTGGGCTTCCAGTCTGCAACATCAGCAGAGGTACAAAGGAAGAGGGAGGCAGAGACATGGAAAATGGAACGATGTCAAGAAACAAGCCCCGCGTCTGTGCCTGATGAAAAGAGGATTCTCTGATCAGTGTCAGCATTCTAGTTCCTGCCACGGAGCTGTTAGCCTATATTCAACCAGCTTCCAAGGCTCAACTCATGAACCACCAAATGGAAAAAGGGGGCACTCCAAAATAAAAGAGACAAGACAGGCTCAGATGCAATTTCTCATATTTTATTGAGAACGCTTTCGCATTTCGGCAACAGCTTTCCTCAGAGCAGATTAACAAAGGCTCGTTTGGCAGACGGAGGGCGGCCCACAGCAGTAGGGTTATTATTGTTCACGAAAACTAACATAATACTAAAAACGTAGTTTTAGTGAAAATAGCCTTTCTACAAAATAAAAACTGAACATGAAGTCAAAATAACCTTGCACAGCGGCATCACTCACCTTCCGTGTGAGAGTAACCCTCTGCCGTGACCTTCCATTGGATGAGCACCCCGAGGAGGGCGAGCACAGGCCACACCCCCAGGATGACCCAGGTGAACCAACACAACGGCCTCTTTTGCGCCACCTAGGGGAAATGAGTTACAATGACGTTTTTATTTTATATTTTAGTTTTTTATTAAATTATTATATGAGTAGGGTAAAGGTTATTGTAAACACCAAACACATGCATGCTTTCTCAACTTTGCATTGATTTGAATGTTTAAATTAATCTGAATCTGAAATGGATTGATTGATTGATTGATTGATTGATTGATTGAATACTATATATGTCAAACATTTTGGTACGTATGTTCAACAGAAAACCACCTTCCTGTTCACCAACTCATACCTTGCTTAGAAAAATACCTTGAAGGGGTTTATTTTACAATAACAGCTGCCATACTACTGTATAGCCTATTCAGATATAGGCACACTGAGGTCACTGCCAATACAAACTAATAGGTGAGTGCACATGCAGTGCAATCACATGTTACTTGTAAGCAAAATCAATCATTTGACCAAAACAGAACATTCAACGTCAGCTAAGCACCACGGAGAAGTTAGTAGTAATTAATTCAGTCACTTAAGGGCTTGATGTACTTAGTGTAACGGATCCACAGGTAATACTTTTATTGTTTAGTATATATTCACAGTGTTGTGAGGCATTGAACAGGAAGTCTATTAATTTGAAGACATTGTGCCAACAACTGATCACAGCTGATGAGAATCAGATGATTGGGACCAGCAGCTGTGGCACTAGGGTTAAAAACAAGGAAATGCTGCCTCAGTAGAGAGAAGGCTTGAAACCATAGAGTATTAAAAGGATAGAGACTGAACTGGCGCGAAGCTCCGCCCCCTCCGCTATTCATGTCAGAGGAAGTTGCTCAGTGGCGTTTTGAAGCACCCGGAAGGCTGCCGGAAGTACCGTCTATTTCCGAATTTTTTCGCTGATTCAGCATTTGGGCACCAAATTTTGGTGCCCAAATGCGGAAGTGCAGCTGGGCTTTAACATTGAGCGCTCGGTTGCACGGGGTTTCCTCGTCAAGAAAATATTGTATGCAGAAGGCTGTTTATGTATTGTGTAATATACTTTAGTGATGTATGGAAAATGTATATGTACCTGAGATTTGAAATGTTTAATGGATTATTGTAGTGAAATTATGACTATTATTGTATTTTGATTTCTGTCCCAGTTCTACGTTGAATTTCGAATAAAGTGGCAATGAAACTCATCAGTCAGACTTCATCCTTAAAAGGCCAGCTGGGTCCGCTACACTTAGTTGCACGCAATATTGCGAATGTACTGAAAATAGCAGATCTATAAGCACACACACCGCGTTGCATGGCTGCACATTGTGAGCTAGAAGAGCTACTATCTGCGGTGCACAACTACAGTGCGTGTAAATCAAGCTTTAGTCTTTCACACTGCATAGTTCCTTGCCTTTTGTACACAATAATTCACTGATGAGAACAGTTCAATAAAGTAGTCAATCTAATTAACACTCACTTTCTCCCAATGCCACTACCCCTCAACACACACACACACACACACACACACACACACACTCAATCTAACTTGAGTCGTATAGTGCACAGAGCGTAACAACTCAATAAAGAGATACGTGCTGTAAAGGTAATTGAGTTTGGGTCGAAAAATACCCACACATACAGACGAAGGGTTCTGTATTTTCACACACAAGTACATGCGCACGCACCCATGTACGCACGCACACACACACACACACACTTACTTTGAGCCTCTCGTAAACGTAGTGGACCAAGGCGAACAGTTCAATGAAATAGTCCACGGTGACAGTGATGATGGCTGAGCCGAAGGTGGCCGTGGACAGGGTGACAAAGAGGCGTTGCCACTGGAGGGTGAGGACGGCGAATAACGTGCCGGAACCCAGCAGAATGCCCAGCGGAACCCATACCGTCTTGGGATGGTAGAACTCCTCCATCACCTTGGAGAAAGAGGAGAGGGAGAGAAAGAGAAATATTGTTAATTTGGGATTCAACATGTATTAACTTTTTTGTCACTAAAGTATGTGAGCGAGTGAGGTAGAAAGGGAGAGGGAGGTGGGGAAAGTAGAATACGATACAAAGAAAAAGAAGAGCCTTTTTTTCTTGACATTCATTTGATAATGCAAGCAGATGACTCAATGTGTCATTAGCATGTAGCATTGATATAAACAATGTGTTGCCTTTAAGGCAAATATGTTTCTTGAAATAATTATATGCAACATGTTTATTTCTGTTTTCAGTACAAAAGTTTGTGAGTACTTTATTGTGAAGGTGTGCACCAGTGCTTTTATTTTTGAAGACTTTGTATTTAATGGGAGACACTTCCTGTTAGTGCCATTTTGCATGCAGCAGTGCACAGAGAAGGCAGACCTGGTCAGAGCTTGAGGGAGGGAGCCCTGAAACACATCTTACCCACTGGAAGCAATTTAGACGCAATGTCGTAAGTTGTTCTGTTGAGTTCAGTTGTTGTAACTTTCTGTGACACTTTTTGTGACATTTTTGTGAATGTTTATTTGGAAGGTTGGTTCTTCAATGTTTGCTGCTGTCTGCAGAGCATACACCGACACCAACTTTTGTCAACAGGGGCGTCAATATAGCTGGGGGGTGGAGCCGGGGAAAGTTCAGAGTTCTCCCAACCGGAATAAACAGTGGAGTGTTGGGTTTTCAAACACAGATGCTTTAAATACTACTAATTTAAAAGTAGGTCTAAATGTTGTACTTTTACTCCACTACATTTATTTGAAAATTTTAGTTATACTATAGTTACTTTGTAGATTTTGATTATAATTATTGATTATTACTAAACATACATTAAAACCCCTTCAACGCTGTATATGTACATTTCGGCCATTTGAAAATAGCAGATCTATGAGTACCTTTGAGCACAATGAGTAATCTTTATGTCAATGACCTTTGTACATTTTGTGCATTTTGAATTCTGGACTTTTACTCGTAACAGAGTAGTTCTACAGTATATTGCAGTATTGATACTTTTTCCTTAAGTAAAACATTTGAGTACTTTTTTCCAACCACTGTCTTTATATACTCACAATCAGCGAAGACACTCCGAGCAGCAGCCCCAGCAGCAGTCCGACCATGAACAGGCCCACGCTACGGACCAGCATGGTGACCAGGCCACACAGGGTGCCGATGCCCAGGCCGATGCCCACGGACGCCTCCACACTCAGCTGCGTGTCCATCACCCTCTCCTTGTAGCACAGCATGAAGATGACCACCGAGCCGAACATCAGGCCCGTCAGGAACATCACCGCCTTGAAGCATCGGTATCCTGGAGCCCGGCGGAGGAGATGAAAACACACACAGTCAGTCACACACACACACACACACACACACACACACACACACACACACACACACACACACACACATTAAGTGCCGTTAACATACAGCAATGATCGGGAAAGAGGACCTCATATCTCCATATTTCTACTTTTTGTTTTTTACATAATGTATTCGACAAAGTCATTTTGCAGACCTATGGAGACGGACAGGTGTGTCGGAGAAATTACAAAAATGCATTAATAGGGATGCAATGTTTCCACAGGCACAAATTATTCTCAAATGGGGGTCTGCGGTGGCCAATTACATATTAATTTGTGAGTCCTTGACATGAAAAGGTTTGAGAAGCATGGCTTTTACAGTAGGCCTACATCCAACCAGCTTCCACTGAGCTGTTAGCCTACATCCAACCAGCTTCCACTGAGCTGTTAGCCTACATCCAACCAGCTTCCACTGAGCTGTTAGCCTACATCCAACCAGCTTCCACTGAGCTGTTAGCCTACATCCAACCAGTTTCCCCTGAGCTGTTAGCCTACATCCAACCAGCTTCCACTGAGCTGTTAGCCTACATCCAACCAGTTTCCCCTGAGCTGTTAGCCTACATCCAACCAGCTTCCACTGAGCTGTTAGTCTACATCCAACCAGCTTCCACTGAGCTGTTAGCCTACATCCAACCAGTTTCCACTGAGCTGTTAGCCTACATCCAACCAGCTTCCACTGAGCTGTTAGCCTACATCCAACCAGCTTCCACTGAGCTGTTAGCCTACATCCAACCAGCTTCCACTGAGCTTGTTTGGCAGAATGAGGACATTCTGCCAAACACAGAACAGTCACAGCAGCATCGCACTCACCCTCTGTGTGAGAGTATAGTGCTCTCTAACACATGCTCAACGGAATGGAAAGGAAGTCAAATGAAAACCAATTGATTAAAATGAACTACTAACCCCAAATCAACATTTTTTCTTGAACCCTGGCAATCAGAAACAGAGAGGCTTATAATACAGACAGACAGGCCACACAAACAGTGAGATGAGTCTGATATAATCACCGTGCAGCGAAGCAACTTTATGAGTCATTCCATTTACCGTAATTAAAAATATTATGCCACGTGCACAGGAGCAATCCGCGCACGCACGCATGCGCACACGCATGCACGCACACACACACACACACACACACACACACACACACACACACACACACACACACACACACACACACACACACACACACACACACACACACACACACATGCACACACACACACACACACACACACACACACACACACACACACACACACACACACATGCACACACACACACACACACACACACACACACAGTACACAATGATTTGTATTGGAGCTGAGATACCATCAGCTTTCACTCCCCCCCTTCCCCTTTCTCCTGCACACATTGACACTGGGTATTGATTATGGGCAATATGGGCAGAGATCAAATGTGGCTTAACAAAGGAACTCGGTTAAGCCTGTCTAAACCCATCCATAGCACGCTGCCTAAATGTTACTGCATGGCACAGCCAACGAAAACCCACTTACAAGAGAGAGGGAAACTCTAATATCCCCTGGCAATGGTCTGACAGTAGGCCTACTGTATGAAAGAGGATAAGAGACAGAAACCTATGGACTATACTGTGTGTAAATCGTTCTACTGTTCTGATTCTCTTTGTTTCGCAGTTATCGCTGTTTGTCTGTCTGTCTGTCTGTCTGTCTGTCTGTCTGTCTGTCTGTCTGTCTGTCTGTCTGTCTGTCTGTCTGTCTGTCTGTATCTCTCTCTCTCTCTCTCTCTCTCTCTCTCTCTCTCTCTGTATCTATACTGTATGTCTCTCTAGAGGGCTCAACATCAGACCGTTATCTTTCTGTAATCAGGCGTTGCACAGCTGTGCCCTGCAATACCCAGTCCTCTTCCTCAACCTCTTCCTGTCATCCATCCTTCCACGACCGATCTCACGCCAATTCTGTAAATCCTTTCAGGCCTCCTTCATTTCCAATCCTCCGAGTTGGTCTGTCCCTGGTCTGTTCTGCACCTCCCTTCAGTAGTTCTCCTCTAGCCTGTTCTTCTTGTGCAGCCAAAAGGAAAAGCTTTAGTCGGAAAGTTTCTATGTGTTTTGTTTATTTTGGATTTGCTGCAGGAGGCGGCTTGAATTGTTTTCAATGGAACAATTCAAGCATTTCAAAATTGTATACTGTAATCGTTTTTTTTTAATGTTTTTTAATTGCTTCTCATTGGATCTATCAATGGTTGGAATGAATTTCCACTATACTTTTTAATGTTTCTCTATTTTGAGATTTACTGTAAAACTCTTTCTGAGCCATCAGGGTTTTTTTTCCCTGTCTTTTTCCCTTGCACGTCTTACGTGTTCTTCGCTTAGTCACCATCCTTGCGCACCTCACTGTCTTTATTCCACCCCTATCCTTATTCTCCCAGTAGCCCCAGCCCTCTTCCATCTCTCTCTTACCCCCCCCCCCCCATTCTCCAGCCACTGCGTATATATATGCCCTCACCCCTCGCCATTGACCATAATCCCTTGCCTCTCTTCCAACCCCTTGCTATTTTGTTAATTCCCGATCCACTCATCTCCTCCATCCTTATCCTTATCCCCTCTTTCATTGCTTATTACTTTCCTCATCGTTCCTCCAGGCCCTGTTCCTCGTTTCCCCTGTCTCCCCTTCCTCTACTGCTATACACAAGCTCCCTCACCTCCCAACCCAGCAGCGACCCATCCTACACAAATCAAATAGCTCTGGTCGTATTACAGTTTGTGTAAATAACAGCTGCTAAGCAGGACATTTTAGATGCTGAGAGCAAGCTAAAACACACTCTGTTTTACAGGTTGACAGACTCAAGCGCCAGAGTGGAAAACCATAACTCTTTGTCAAATCACAAAAGCAAACGTGACTTTGAATTGTCCACAGATCACAAAGTAGTATATGTTCCACTTCCTGCAATTTAATTGGTCACATAGATTTGACATCTCTCACATCTCTCATGCAATATGCAATATCCCTGCAGGCTGCAGAGCACAAACTGACAGAGAGAATGAGAGAACACGAGAGAACAAATTAAGACAGAGAGAGATGGAGGGAGAGAGAGAGAGAGAGAGGCAGAGAGAAACAGGAACTATTATGGTGTGAAAAAGGAAAAGGATGTTTAAACTCAAATGATTCCACTTTTGTGATGTGCAGCGACATGATTGGTTTTTGCTCTGCTGCTGCGGTTTTTTAAGGCGCTCGTCTGTTTTTGTTGTTTTCTCATTAAATACATGGCAGTAAATTGGCAGTGAAATATCAGCTCGAAGCAGTTTGCTCTTCAGTGTCTTCACACAGCAGCTCGTATTAACCCAGTGGGACCAGCTGTGCACAAGTCCAAACCTCCAAACATGGCTGACTCTTTGACACCAGCTTTGTATGGCTTGACTTACTCATTACTAAACTACAAGTGGCTGCATACATATTAATTTGCAACAACAGAATACCAACTGCCGGTGAATAAACCCCACTCCCCAACCACCACCACCAGGGCAGCCCTGAGGTAGGTGTTAATGGAATTGTACTCATTAGCAGAACAGCATGCTATCACACATGCAATTTCGTTATTCTAGTGGTTGTCTCCTCCAGGCCGAAGGCATGGCCGAGACTATATTTTGCACCCTGCCCAGCAGTGTCAGCCCATCCGTCCGCCCGCCCGCCCGTCCATGTGCGTTTGTCCGTGTGAACAACTAATCTCCGGCACTATTGGCATGATGGCAGTGTATGTGCACACACACCCTGGATGCCCCACATTTTTACATGAGCCTTTGCACGCACATTCGCACAAATGCAACCCTTTTCAAATTATATTGCTCCTAAAAATGTTGTCCAAACATATCACGCAAATCGGCATACATTATCTCGATAGTCAAGTGATCAAGATGGATCCGTCTGATTTTTCATATCCCACCCTGATTGGCGAATTCCAAATATTGCTGGCCCACAATAACCTATACCTGACCTGGTGGAGACCTAATGCTCCAAGGAGCACATTTTCTAGTTTCATATAATTTTGCTAGCGAAGTGGATATAAAAATGTATCAGCTGTAACTTTACAATTCAGAGTGTTGCACCCATAGTGCTTACTTTAATTATGTATTGATTAGCCGTAAAGTAATGACTTTATGTATAAAGTCATTAAGATCATAACTACTCACGGTAGTTATTACTTTCTAAGCTTTTAGTAAGTCACTTGTGTATATCCTTACTTATACGGTACATACAATAAAAATGGACCTGTCAGGTTCTCTCACTGGTAAATTAAGTGGTAAATTAATACTAGTTATATATATAGTTTACTATATGTATCTAGTCTAGTGCAACCAGGTCCAGAGCCTCCAGACGCAACAGGAGAATATAGGCGGCAGCCACATTTCCTCACCCCAGACGAGTCTTTGTCTATCTGTGCCTCATTCCCCCAAACCCTGCCGGCTGCAGTCATTAAGTTGAAAGACTGGAAAGTGTGTTAGAACTTTCTGTGTCTTGCTCACTGAAGTAACAGCAATAGATTGGATGTGTGTCTTTCTTTCTCTTTTTCTTCTTGCAAGACAGTCCGCTTCACTCAGTAGCCTATTTCTTTAGACATTGGAAATGATGAAACAGATTCAGGGTTGGGGAGTTGTTACAGAGGGCTGAGTGATGTGAGCCTAAAGGAGTTAGTGTCGAAGTGTCCTTGAGCAAGACTCTGAACCCCTAATTGCTCCCGATGTGCAGGTTGGTGCCTTGCATGGTTTCCTCCGGCATCGGTGTGTGAATGTGTGTGTGAATGGGTGAATGTAAAGCACAATCTAAGTGCCTTGGATAAAGGCACTATATAAATGCACCATTTACCATTCATCAAAAGGGGAACGCTGCTGAATTTAGGTGATTTGTTTTCTTCCCAACACCTAATCGCACTAATGCATAGCCCTATGATGAAAAATGAAGTGAGAAGGATGGAAGGATCAAATGACAGCTCTCAGGACGTCTTTCTGGCTCATAAAACAGTAGCAGTAGTATATCTAAAAAGGATTTGGTGGCGGAACAAAAAGCAAACATCTCATGACAAAACGGCAAGATCAGCTCCAAAGTGCCAAATAAATCCCTTTCTTTTTCTCTCAATCTCAACAAGTGATAAGCGAAATGAGATGAGATGATGATAGGAGAGGACTTTCTTAATCTATGGATCTATAACTGTCTGTGTGCCAATTACTAGTGGGTTCCCAAGTAAAAAGTATACTTACAGTATACAGACTTATACACTGTTTGGGGACTAAGAGACTAATTTGTTACTGGAGTCGTGTTGAGTTAACAGTTTGACTGCGGAAAACGATTTATCAGACTTTTAATCAACCCCCCTTCACTGCCGAGATTGTTGTATTACCTTTAGAGCATACGCTGAATTATTTGGGCTTTTAATCCGCGAAAATCCAGCAAAAAAAGCTCCCCTGGTTTGATCCGATCGTACCATCCACCATCTTGGTGCACCCGGAAGACGCACACAAGACCCGTCTCCATGAGGCGTTGTACCCCATTCAGTTGCATTGGCCTCAATTTCCCAGAAGCCCTAGCAGCCCACAGCATGTGACGATTTCCGGTTTTTTATCACAACAGATGCGCCTACTCTCTTTCTCCGCGGCGAAGAAGAATTTTCTTTTTTTTGTTTACATTACGGCGGATTAAACACATAAAACAAAACTCGCGTATGTCCGATATGGCAGCGACATTAACCTGGAGTAATCCATTCAAAGCACGGAAACTGTTAAGAAGCGCGACAATACACATCCCCTGTCGTCTCTGTAAATTGCATCCATTAATTTTCACTTCACATTCATAGTACAAGTTTGCAATTTACACAGATACCTAATGCCTCTGGAAGATGCGTTTCTGTGCATAACGTATCTTTGACACAGTTCGATGACTATTGTGTACTTGTCAACAGCATCGGTTAAATTATGCGTTACAATGCATATTTGAAAGAAAAAAACTATAGAAAAAAGCTACACCGGTTGCAGATCAAGGCAGTGTTCAATGGAATGCATTGTGAGCTTGTAGATCTATTTTCAGAACAACTTAGCAGTATACGGAGGTTTCCTTGTGGAAGTTGGACATTAACAAATGTCTTCTAAATCCTGACTGTTTTCTGAAAAACCTGTTTCTATATCAGTGGTGCTCAACCTTTTTCATGTCAAGGTCCCCCAAATGTATTCATCCGCAGAAATGTTGTTAGAAATTTTCTCTGTGAAAGAATATACTGTATTCAAAGAAGATCAAAAAGCAGATCTACAAGCTCCTAGAGTGTGCAGCACTTAATGGTGCCGCTCTACAATCGGCTATTTTTCAACAGCTAAAGTTTCAAATAATGGTTAAAGTGCTTAAAAGCTAAGGTGTCACAGATTCGTTCCAGGTCTTATAATGGGTTACGTTCTCACAATGTTGCAAACAGCAGATGCACCGCACCGTGGACTCACCGAAGAAGCAGTAGATGACCCCAAAGAGGCAGCACATGGAACAGACCACGGACGGGACGATCTCATAGCGCCGCTCAATCTCCTGGTCACACCTCAGCCCCCCCTCGGCCCCGCCCAGCAGGCCTGGGGGCGGGCCAAACTTGAACGGCAACAGCTGAGCGGTTGACGTCATGGTGACCGATGTGGAGGGGTGGGGGGGTTGGGGCGGGGGGAGAGGGGAGGGGGGGGGGGGATGAGAAGGGGTACGGACGAGTAGGTGAGATGGGTCGGTTGGCTCAGGGTGACTTGTCCATTGAGAGGTGTCCACCTGAGAAAGAGAGGGATGGCGATAAAGAAGGTGGAGGGGAGTAATGGAGAAAGAGAAAACAAAACGAGTTATTGATTGTTTGCTCTATAGTACTCAGCTATAATTGCCAACGGTGCATTTAGCGAGGACTAATAATGGCATACATCACAACACAACCACTCTCATCACATAAAGTAGCTGCCATTACTTCATATTAGAAGATGTCAGAAAAGAAAATGTGCAAAATGACCTCTCTTATCCACTGTGGATGTAAAAGGCTTACATTGTTTGCCACCGGCTTGACAGTGCATGTCCAGTGGCGTTAAATGGACAACAGATGGCAATAGGGAGTAGCAGTGAGTGTGTTCTTTTTTTTGTTCCACTGACATTTTTTTACAAACATATTTATATCAATTATTTTAAGCTTAGAATCAAGCCATCCAGGATCCTGGTAATTCATGACTTAAAACCTTTGATTCTGTGAAAATAATAATAATTTAATATTTTATTATATGATATACGGTTTTAATTATTATTATTAGTATTTTCCACAGAATCAAAGGTTTTATAGGCATGATTCTCCAGGATCCTGGATGGCTTGATTCCTTACCATAATTGATATAAATGCTTTTGAAAAGATGAATTGCCGATTTTTCAGTGGAAACCCACACCCACTGCTATTGCCCTACTGGCGACAACAAAATGTGAATTTTCATAAAATGTGCAGTGCTTGGACATTTGTGGTAAAGGTATATACTATATACTTTAGCTAGAGGGGGATCACGTTTTTGCACCTCTGAGCTGTGCTACTGTTTGAGGCGATTTTTTGTCAAATGTTTTTTTCATGTTTAAAAAAATAATAACACCAGGGCTAATGTGGTTAGGCATATAGCATGAAACCAAAGTACCATTTCAGTGGTTTCACCATTTCATCTGAGCACATCGCCTGCCAGGATAAACATTACCACAAACACTCTCATCAGGACAAGAAGCGACACTTAGTGATTATTGATTGTTCATTCTCTAAGTACCGGGTATGTAATGCTGACAATGCATTTACAGTACACGGGATAAACACTTTAGGCTATACTGGAAAAAAGGAAATAGTTTTTCATCATAGCAATTAAAAAAAAAAGGAAAATAAACAAAAAAAAGGTGAAATGATGCTAAAAAATATATTTAGCCTGAGCTCAAATTAAACATTTCCAGTGGGTAGGTATTGCATTGGTATAAGAAGGCTGAAGATAATAATAATAATATTAATAATGTCGGATACTCTTTTAAATTCCCTCTGGAGCAATAAGGTAAACATTAACCAATTAATTATTTCCCCATTATATCTTCTTATATCTATGCTATGGTCTTCATTCAGAACACGGATGAGAGATAAGAGACGAGTAGCCTACAATATTCCTTTCACTATAGTTTGAACGCTGTCTTTCTCCATGGTGCACTGGAGAAAATGAAGGCATAAAGCTTAGGCACAATTTCTTGCGTACATGATGTGATGATTGCCTATAGAAAAGGGATAGCTCTCCATATATGTTGACATTTTACGTTTACTGTATGTACTGTAGGTGTACTGTGGTGTAGAGGCAAAATTGGAGCAGAATGAAATCATAGCAAACCTCCACGGGTAAAGTATAGGCTAAAGAAAGATCCAAAAGGAAAGACTCTCGTTACCTCAACCTTCAAGATGAAAGGCAGACAGTCTCAGCAAACATTCAACACATAGAAACCTTTGTCCTTAGAGAGCCAATTTATACTGTAGCACATAATCCCTTGCTACAGATGTGCAGTGAAACTGCATGTTTTCAGGCAGCCCAAATTGTAATTTCATTGCTGTTACAGTATAACCTGGCCAAAGGACAGAATTTTTAACAATGAAAGCAGATCATTGGTATTTCAACCCGGTCTCACCCAAACACAGTGAAATAGCACGGATTTGCAATTCCATACATATTACAGTGAAATCTTCCCCATAGACTGTGACGGTCTATCGAACTTGAGCCACGAGAGCCGTGTCGAACGTTGCGAAGTTCGGTAAAGCCGACTCAGCACCGTCCGAGTTGCAAACCAATAGCACAGAATCGTGAATAATGTCAAATAAAACCCGATCTCGCGAAAACACGGTGAAATAGCATAGATTGGCAATTCATACAATACTAGTGAAGGCCACGCCTCCGTCGCAGTCTAAGCAGTAGTAGTGTAATTTGTTGGGGGGTTTTCTAGGCATGTATTTACGGAATTAGCAATCCGTGCTATTTCACCGTGACCGTGTTTGGGTGAGATCGGGTTGGGTATTTCTAAAAACAAAAATAAAGGATTACTGGAAATATAATGACCAAAGTAAAGTATGAGGTGTGTAGGTAAGTTAGATCAAAGGATGATGACTGTTCAAAGGATGAGTGGAGAAGGAGGTGTAGGGGTAATTTGGCTCATGAGACTCTGGACGCCTGACAGCTTCCTGAGTCTGGGAAGCTTTCTTTGATCTTCTCTGCATATTACTTTACATAATTAAGGTGTTAAGAAGCAATTTTGATGTCACAGTCTATGTGCTGCC
This sequence comes from Protomyctophum parallelum, assembly GCF_964188405.1. Taxonomy (NCBI): domain Eukaryota; kingdom Metazoa; phylum Chordata; class Actinopteri; order Myctophiformes; family Myctophidae; genus Protomyctophum; species Protomyctophum parallelum. The sequence goes on along the minus strand of NC_139707.1, from coordinate 23,481,224 downwards.
TCATGAAACCACACATGACACCTGTTAGTGCTATCGGTACTCAGTGGTGGAAAGTAACTAAGTACTGTACCTAAGTACAGTTTTGAGGTATTTGTACTTTACTGGAGTATTTCCAATATCCAATACTTCTACTTACTGTATACTCCACTCCACTAGTTCCCTCAAAGCACTTTTCAACTGTACAGAGATTACACAATGCGGAGGGTGAAGGCGAGATTTATTGCAGAAAGTTGATTACAGTATGGAGCTGGGATTGAGTGAAAGGACAGAGAAGTGACTGATAACATGATAAACAGAGTGATGAGGAGGAGACATGGTGGAGGAGCTTTGGCGTGGGCCCCATGGGGACGGGCCGGAGCCTCGGCTCGAATCCTGCCTGGCGGAGGCAGGGGGGCTCTTGAGCCTGCCCCCCAAAAGGAATTTTAAGGGTACATACCTGGAGGGATTGATACCGGCTCGTTGCCCTAGGGCACCGTTGACCCGCCCGGGGCCTGGAGGAGAGGGAGAGAGGAACCTGCAGAGTTGGGACCTTGCAGAGGCGGATGGAGAATGGGAGAGCAGAGTTAGCAGGCGTAGGAGCGGGCGACCTCTCGGCAGAGGGTTGCGAGATGGAGGCAATGAGTGAGAAATTGATTCACCTGACGAGACAGGGAAACTCCAGACGGAGGAGGCCTGCGTGGCCGGAGGACGGCGGCGTTTTGATGGAAGTGAGTGAGCGTCCTGGAGAGGGAGAACATGTTAGAAATGGGCAGAGGAAGAGGTACCCGCCACCCGACGCATCCACCAGTCAGTGTAGGTACCGCGCTAGTAGACGCCATGGACTTCTGGGCATCGAGCACGGATGTGGCGGAGGGTCTGATATAGGAGGTGAAGGCAGAGGACGACCAGCGGCCCATGGATTGCAGGGTGAGGGCAGGAACGCCGCTGGCAGCAGCGGTGGTGGCAGCTCCGATTCTCAGGGAGTGGCTGGAGTAGCGGTCAGGAGGGAGACCACATCTTACGAGCAGTGAGCGGAGATGGGAGGTGAACGCGTGTTGGTGGAGGGGGAGACCGTTCGGGAGGATGAAGAGAGGAAGGTGACCGGAGGAGCGTTTTCTGGCGGAGAGGAAGCGCAGCATGGAGGAGAAGGGGCAGAAGTTGCCGGAGACCTTAGCCACTGGAACGAGGCAGCCTTTGCGGTTACGGTCAGCTTTTGAGTGTTTCAGGGATAGTTTGAAGCCATTAGGGGTGAAACATAGGTCCGAGAGGCAGATGTCACTAGAGGGATCGAACGCCGTGGACTTAGTGGTGAACTCGCCTACCCTGAGGAATCCATAAAAGGCGAGGAGAAGGACGGCTTCGAGGAGGCAGTCTAGATAGGGAGTGAAGACTCCTTTCCTGAGTTCTGTGACGAGGGAATGGAGAATGTTTAGTGTTATGGGGAGGCGCTTGTCCGGGGCGTGACGTGACGATCGCTGAAAGCCCTTTAGGAGGAGTTTGATATGAGAGTTGGCGAACAGGCTGGGGAAGAGGGGGTCGTGAAGGCGGGCGTGGAACTGGATCCCTGCCAGTAGGCCGTTCATGTAGCCGCAGCTGAGATGGTTAAACTTGAAATTGAAAGTGAGAAAAGGGGAGACGGTCGATATGAGTACTGGGAAGAGGGGGATGGAATAGCAGGCGCAAAACTGACCAAATTTGCGCCAGGCCGAGGCGTAACAAGATGTGGTGGCAGAAGAGAGGGCGGATTTAACATAGACATCGGCGAGAGAACGGAGGCATTGAAAACGGGGCATCAGTACAGGACCAGCTCTCGGTGCGCGGGGCAGATCAAGGGGAGTGGTTTGGCTGAAGGGCATCGCTGGTGGAACTCCTGGAGTTTAAAACGATAGAGACAGTCAGCGATATTGTTAAGGTGGCCCGGGACGTGAGCCGCTCAGACTGTGAAGTTGAACAAGACTGAGGACCAGGTAATGAATGTCATGAGGGGCATGATCTGATTGGAGGAGGAGCGGCCTTTATTTATGACGAAGACTGTGGCCTCATTGTCGCAATTGAACACTATACGTTTGCGGGCCCAGCGGGACCCCCAGAGCTTGCAGGCTACTGCAATGGGGTACAGCTCGAAGTGCGCTATGGAAACTGGCGGCTGAGTTAGTTCGATAGGCCAGCTGTCGGAAAACCACTCCCCTTGGAAGATCCCCCCAAAACCTACGGAAGGCGCCGCGTCGGTGAATAAGTGCATTTCGTGGGCTGGAGTTACGGGGTCGTGATAAAAGAGGGAAATACCGTTCCAATCTTGCAACAACCTTGACCAGAACAGGAGATCGGACTGGCAGCCTGCATCTAGAACAACTACATCGCTGAGGGAACCGACGCTGCTGGCCAATTCCAGCAGCCGAGATATGAACGAGCGGCCCTGGGGAATTATTCTGATTGCGTAATTAAAGTGTCCCAGTAGTGAAAGCAGCTGGCGCTTGGTACGGGGTGAAGCGGTGCTCTGGATTAATTCTCTGACACGAGTTAGCTTTTCCAACGGGAGAAAGGCTTTCATTTATACGGAGTCTAGGAGGATGCCGAGAAACTCGACGGACTTGGCCGGGCCGACTGTTTTTTCGGACGAGAGAGGGACCCCCAGGGCGTTAAAAGTTTCTTTGAGTGAACCGAGGCTGGTGGGGGGGGGAACTGGGAAGGAAAATCTATTAACAGAAAGTCGTCGAGAAGGTGAAGGACGAAAGGTAGGCGATTAACGTTAAGCGTGTGGCGAAATAAAACGATTTCTCCCATTTAACACCGAAAAGGGACCATTGAGACGGGTGGATTGGCATTACTTTAAAGGCGTCTGTAATATCTGCTTTTGCCAGCCACGCGCCTTGGCCTGCTATTTTGATGAGTTTGATTGCGTCGTCGATAGAGGCGTAATGCAGAGAAAAGTTTTCGAGCGGAATCATTGGGTTTACGCTGGGACACGGGCCGGAGCAGGGGAAACGTTTTTTCCCTGAATATTTACGCGTAGCGATCCCGATGGGATTGCTGCGAAACGGATTGAAAGGCGGGGTGGAGTACGGCCCTACCATGAAGCCTTTGAGGACCTCTTTCTCCAGGAGAGAGGCAACTATTTCTGGTTCTAACAGGGCGGATTGGAGATTAGCAGACACATGAGAGTGGGTTAGAGGCGAGAGAACGCCGACGCGGAAGCCTTGCGATAGCCCTGTGAGGAGATAGTCCGTGAATACTGGGTCGGGGTGAGAGGATAGAGCGGCGGATAAAGCGTGAATGTGGATGGGGGTTGAGGGGTGGTTGTTTAGAATGGTTTGGAGTATCAGGGAACTTTGTGAGGTGGCCCCTCCCTGTTGGCATCCCTCGAAGGACGGGTTCGCCTCGGGCACACAGACTTTGGGTGAGGATCCTTGCAATTGCTACAAACGTGAGAGAATTAACCGTTAAAGTTGTTACATATGGGCATGTTGTAAAAGTAGGTCACCTCTCTTCCGCGGGAGTCCCTCGGGCCCGGGGGCGGGGGCTCGTCCTGGGGGTTGGGATCTTGAAGGTCGAAGTAGGCGGAAGGATTCGGAGCTTTTGGACAGTTTTCTTTTTTCACCGTGGGAGCGAGGAACACTGACCTGGGGCATGATTCGGCGGAGTGATCTACTTGGTTGCACAGATAGCAGGTAAGGGCCCTGTGGCCGCCTACATGCAGAATGAGCAGCTCTGTATCTAGGCACGCCCAGTTTAGTCTTGAGTTGAAACGAGAGAGGAAGTTAGCCGCTTTAGCGGAGAAGGCCTTATGGTAATCGTAAAACATAGAACCGCCGTATCTACGTTTGATTTCACTGATGAGAGCGAGGTAGGAGTCTAGCTCGGATCTACGCTCTGGGAAGACATCACATAGGGTGTCTCTAAACAAGCCGAAGGCTATAACAAAATCACAGAAGTCGAGGGAACGGTTAATGCGGGGATCGGCGGCGCGGGACACGGCAGAGAGCTGGTCGGAGCCTACCAGCTTTCTGTCGCATTCGGGAGTGGGGAGGATGAGAGAGGCTAAATGAACGTCCTTCCCTTCGATTATTTGGGCTCTAAGGTGGGTAGAGATGGCGGAGAAGGGAGAAATAAAATAATTACCGGCAGGGGGAACTGGCTGGGCGGAGGAGAGGGTGAACCCGGACCGCGGGTGAGGAAGCACCGGGTTGGCGAGGTTTAGAGGAGGGAAAGAGGAGGACGAGAGCGTGGCGCTGGCGGCCGCTGGAGAAAGGTGCAAGGGTGCCTGCTGAGAGAGCCGTGAGTCCAGTGCCCCGACTGCGTTGGCCAGGGTGGCCATAGCTGACAGCAGCAGGGCGGTGGAGTCATGAGACGGCGGCGAATGCGGATTTTGAACGGGACCAGCGTAGGCCTGGGAGCCGCCGGGTTCGTCCTGGGCGAGCTCGGCTGAGCGCGGAGTTGTATTTTTCTTTTTACCCTTACTCTTGCCTTGGCTGGGTGAATCGTTCTGCTGAGTCTGTGATGACTCGATGGTGGCAAGGAGGAGATCTACCAGCTGAGAGTGGGTTAAGCCCCATTCGGGGATGATGCCGTGGCCGGAGAGTGCGGCGAAAATGAGTTCGTCTGGACAGTGGAGATACTCGGCGGCAGCCAGCCTGGAGCTGCGGCGAGGAGTGGTGCTGTCGTCTGCGTCTGACATGATGCGCATTTACCTGACTACCTGAACGGAAGTACAGATGAATGACGGGAAGGAGAGGACGTCTTTATAAAGGGGCGCGGATAAGGTAACGTTGATCTGATTGGAGCTGTTGAGTGACGCTATAGTTCCATCTCTCAGTTGAAATTACGTATATAACTAACACTTATAGGCCTAGAGAAGCAAAGCAACTCTCGTTCAGCCACTACTGGCTTTATAGAGGACAGAGGGTACAGGATGACTTGACCCTATGGAGAACAACTCCCAAGACAGCCGTTTACTCTATACTAATATTTTTTTGTTCTCTTTACAATGACCGATAAAGGTAGGTAGTATCCACATTTTTCTTTCACACGTTTTAACAAACACTGTAATTCAGTTGCAAAAGTGTACCTGCCGGATCTTCTTCCTAATTATTCCTAATTATTATTCTTCCTGTTATTATTTTGTTGTGTATATATTTGTTGTCATTTGGCTGGGAGCACCACACAATATTGCCTGGAGAAATGTGTTTCTCCAAATCCAGATGGTTTGTGTGCACATAGGGTGCAGTTAATCAGTTTGGGCTAGGCAGTTAGGAGGACGTGCTTCATATAATCACTCACTCAGTCCCTGTGCGGCTGCATGTGTATTGTGTGACTCAGTCTGCCATATTTTTGTTCTTCTAGATTTGCTTAATGCATTTAACCCTGGCTGTGTAGTCATTGTGACCAAGATAAACATAGATACTGAACATGATCATACTTTGGTCTCTCGAGTTTCTAAAATAGACTGTCTCATAACTTAGATTTACAAATGCAGATGTACAGTTAGTTCAGGCTCCATTGGCTCAAATAGTTCCCAAGATTTTTGGTGGAACTTTGAGCAGTATAAAGTTACAGAAAGAAAATGGACAAATTAGCAAAGGAAGATTACAGCTTGAGTTGAAACGTGGGGGAAAGAAGGTTGAGGTAACATTGGAAAGGTAGATCAGGAGGGGCGAGATCAATGTCGCAACGTCGTCGGACGTTGAAGAATGATCTTGCTGTCTCTCAGGTAGAGAGTAGAGGTAGAGCAATTTAAATTGAGTGATGCTGATAAAAGAGGGGAACACAAACCCATGCAATATAAGAGATGTCACAGTAGTGCACAGGTTTCAGTCCTAAAGAACTGGGTTTGGTGTGATGATTTGGAAAAATGCTCAGCCATACTGTATCATTTTGACCACAAAAGTGAAACCTGTCTTTTTGAGAGATGGAATCTGGTTTTGGCTTTGTTGGTACAGTAGGTTCAACATTCCAGGCAAAGGTCAGACATGATGAAGCACATCACCCATAGCGTCCCTAATCTGGCCATGTCATAATAGGCGAAAATCCTGCTAAAATAACAGATCTACAAGACGGTGTGAGTTTGTAGATCAGCTACCATTTTCTGAAGAGGGAGCAAAGGAAGGGGGCAATTACAGACCTGTTCAATGTACAATAATAGTGTTAATGGTGGTTAAACAATAAGAAGTCAATTTCTTTAGACAAGGACTACTTATATGCATGGCAGAGAGAAGGAAGAGTAAGTGCAGTTGTGTCATGTTAGCTTATTGAAGATCTGTTAACTCTGCCTCTGACATAAAAGGTGATTCCAACTCAACCGATTTTTGCGAAAGCAAACAGAGCCAGTGTGGGTGGTGGGGATAAATGGGTCTTTAAGTGAAAATGTCACTGGTGTGAAAACAACAGAGCGATTCAAGTGAGGTGATTATTATTATTGTGTCCAGTGCAAACCCACCCTTACAGCGAGACTCGACAAATTTGAACCAGTTTGATCAGTCAGTGGGAATATTGCATATTATTCAATTCTCATTTGTCTGTTCTCAGATCACACCCGCCCATTACAGCCTACAGGACAGTGTAAGTGGAGAGAGGAGGACTTATGCACATGTAATGGCCCCTACACATTGTAGGTGTAGGAGTTTTAAAGTTGTCGGCGAGTCATCAGATCGTTATGTATTTCACACTACAAGAGTATTTTTTTTAATCAGCTGTCATATTATCTTTGTGGCTTTCACACTAAACGATTGTTTGCAGACTAGGGATAAGTCAACATAATTTGTTTTTTATTCCAATTCATTTTGACATCTCACGCACGTGCAGGATACTGCAAGTGCGAGACCGACACAGGACGCATCTCTCTCTCTCTCTCTCTCTCTCTCTCTGCGTGCACGCCACATACACAGGAATAGCCAGGCTACACAGGGCGAAATGTTTGTGATAGTGTATAGCCTATATGTGCGCTATAGCGAGCCAGGACGTTAAATCTTGATTTGTCTCTGTCTCTCTCCGTATGCGCGCGCGCGCACACACACACACACACACACACACACACACACACACACACACACACACACACACACACACACACACACACACACACAGGTTTTGTATAGAGGCATTTCTGAACACTTTGATCATGGACATTTGCCTGAGGCCGATGTAATTGGTCAAACCTCTTGATGTGGGTGCATTCAGCTAAAGTGAAAGACAGATGTAATTTGCTCAGAATCTGTTCATTGACCATGTCAAGACATGTGTGACCACACATGTCTCTTGTAACAGATGATTAAAGGTAACCTATCATATGCTGCCATGACAAGAGATGTGACATGCATGCACGGACGCACACACGTATAGAGAGAGAGAAATACAATTTCCCTGTGGTCCAAATTCCAATATAGGGACATACAGTATGTGTTTAGCCTATAGACTGGCTACTAGATGGATTTGGACGGACACATCCATTAGGTGGAATGGAGCAGTAGATCATCTGCACCATCATTATTTTATGAGCCATGTCAATTATATACGTACCACATGTTTTATGTAGTCTGCAAGGCATATACTCTATGCTTCTACTGTCTTCCTCATACGTACACGTAGGCCTACATGTTTGTGTCTACAAATTAAACTGAGACACTTGGGGTATGCACGCACGCACACGCGCGCGCACACACACACACACACACACACACACACACACACACACACACACACACACACACACACGTTTCCAATCTGGACATAAATCCTTTCTCCTATACAGTGTTTACATTATGTTAGTCTCTGCTCTGTCTCTCTGGACTTGTCCTGATAGATTACTCATGCCTGAATCTATTAGTTCTGTCTGGTAAATCCCCCAACATGGATTTTGTCCTTTCTACTGTAGATTAACTACAGTGCATAGGCCAGGGGAATACTGTATGTAAAATGTACACACAGAACGGCACAATTTAAGAAGAATTCTGTTTCAATGCGTAATGTACTGTAAATTCATAAATAATCCTGTTCCAATAACATTAATTTACTTTTAAGTTGTATGTTAAGCATGGGGAGCTTATTATATATATTACAACAACTCAGGAAATAATAGACGACCTAGTCTATTATTAGTCTAGTCTAGTTAGTGCTGATTGGATGCCTCGACTCAGGCTACCTCTAAGCCAATGGGACAGCAAGCAACGAACCCATCGTCTGAACGGCATAAATAGTCAAAACATAAACGATACGAATCAACGTGCGCATTGTTTCTATTTCATAACAAACAAGGAGGGAGACGATAGGGGAAGATGCATAACGGAGACACCGCTTGTAGCTCCTGGCAGTTATTTTTTCAGTCAGTCAGTCTGGTCTCCACACAGTCTTGTTCTCTCCTTCAGGTCACTGCACCTGCTATTTCAAAGCACAGATGACATACTGTACTGCTACCACAAAACACACACACACACACACACACACACACACACACACACACACACACACACACACATACTGCTTTAAGGTGATTTCGTTGGCAGTACAATGCCCCTGGGAGACCTGACCGTGTACAAGTATCAAAAATGAAACTCTCTGGCATGACGGTGCATGGTGAGCTTTGGCCCAATAGGAATAGGGAGGTCCATGGAAGTTCGATTCAAGTAAAAATCTTCGTCTCACCATTTTGTTTTTCTCAGAGTCTTGAAAATCAATTCACTAAGCTGTTATTCTTAGGTGAAAGTAAACTTTTATTTCTTTATAATCAATCCAGGAGGCCTACTCGTGTGTTGAACCGAACAGATTAAACCGATTGGTCACATTTGATTAACCTTTCACCTTTCACCCCCTCACAAATACTGTATATTGTTCTTGCTTTTGGGCAGAAACCTTGTACAGTATATCCAGTTTTAAAACTAAACTTCATCGGACAACAGTGCTGCACAAAAGTAGAGAAGACAATCAACATGCTCACCACCCCTTGCAGTATGAAGTGTTGTGAGCTATATGCAGCATTTCACAAGTTTGTGAAAGATTTTCAAAGTGGAAGATAAAGTGGTTAAGTATGTCCATAAACATTTATTAAAAGTACTAATGATTAATGATTAATGATCAACATACAGTATGGAATGTTAGGTCAGCTCCATATATGGCGATCTAAGGGTTTGAGGTCAGATGTAGAGTTGCTGGCTGGCTCCATATATCCAGATCAGCCCATGCAAGTTAGCCCACATGTAGACCATGTTGGAACTACATGGGCTTACCCACTTCCAACCCATGCAAGTTAGCCCACATGTAGCCCATGTTGGACCTACATGGGCTTGCCCACTTCCAGCCCATGCCAGTTAGCCCACATGTAGACCATGTTGGACCTACATGGGCGTGCCCACTTCCAACCCATGCCCAGTTAACCCACGTGTAGACCACGTGGGACCCTCATAACTTGCCCAGTTCAAGCCCATTCCCACTTGGTACCCATGTATCCCGCATTGAAAACCACATGGGCCCCAAGTGGGCGTGCTGGCTGGGTAGGTGATGATCCAGTCTTCTCCATGTATGGCTATCCAGGGTTTGATGTGGTCAGTGTTGTGATCTTCATATACAGTATGGAGACGGCCATATATGGAGCGTGTCACAAGGCTAGATGTACTGACGGCCATATATGGTGGTGTGACGTGTCACGAAGTGTGATGTCACAAGGCGTGACGTGTCACGAGGCGTTATATCACAAGGCGTGATGTCATGAGGCGTTATGTCACGAGGCGTGATGTCACGAGGCGTGATAGAATGACAACCATAATGGAGGCATGACCTGACTAACTGACAGGTTTTGCAACAACTACCAAAGAACGTAACCAACATACTTGTACAGAATGTTATCCTTATAGCACAATAACTCTGCCATTAGTGTCAGAGCAGCAGAAACCTATACTTCACATACTGCCATCATTAGGACATAGATGAAATGAGCAGCGATAAATTGGATGATAAAGGCAGGAATTAATTTCCCCATGGTGTCTTATCACAGCATCACGTTTCTAAATTTCAGAAAGCATGTTTAAACTTGTCAGTTTTTCCAGTTGAAAAAACTGATTAATATCTTGAGTGGCAGTCATGTGGCAAAGTGTAGAACAGCCTTAAATGTCCCTTCCCGTTCTTGAGACCATAAAAATACCTCTCTACAGCCTGTCACTCCTAATGTGAGATTAGAAGAAGCATTAAGAGTCAAGACAGATTAAAATGAACTATAATTCCAAAATGAAAAATGTATATTAATATTAATAATTAGGAGGCTTACCGATTAACGATCGTTTGAGATTTGTCTAATGGAAGATGACAGAGCTATGACTCACTGCTAAATGGTAAGTGATTGGCTGTCTTAAGCAGCATGCAGTTATGTAAACTCCATGAATTAAAAGGAGTCATTTGTAACGGTATGTCACCTCCGTATTTCCTGATATGTTTTAACCCATTAAAACCGGGAAATTATCTGTGTCATTTTAGATTTTAGCTACATACATGGGTGGAGCCAAGTTACACCAATGAAAGACATGGACTCTGAGTCCAATGAGATCATTGTCTGTATGATAACCATGCAGCCCAAAATGGGCTGCAAATCGAAAAAAAATGAGAAATTTGACCCTTTGGTTGCGAAACATGGAAGTTTGATGCTTCGCCATGGTCATGCCGTTATAGGAAAACTCACACTTTAAATTACTTCATCGTTAAGGTATTTTGTGTAAGCTGAGCAAGTTTGATGTGGGCTTGACTATCATCCTAGGAGGAGTTTGGTAAAGTACAACCTGTGAAAACAAAACAGCTTTTAAAATGCACTAAAACGCTCACAATAAATTCTAAATGGCTGTTGGATTTAGGTCATGGCTCCAAGACACATTTTTCTACATGATCGGGACAAGATACATGTGCATATCTTGTCCCGATCGGTGAAACCGTAATGTGATGAAAGATGAAACAGCACGTACAGTATAGGCCCTCACAAGTTCGATTCATATTTGTGCAGAACAATGATTCCTTCCTATTTCAATAAGGCTTTGTACTGGTCGCATTACGTTTCTGTACAACATCCAGTCATAATCCAGTATTCTGAAGCAGACTACTGTAGATGCCCACTCTAGAATGATGATGATTTTGATGCGGTATAGCCTTTCCCCATACAGCCGCAACACTCAGATAAATGATGAAGTGATTAGAAAACAGCTCTAACCAATGAAATCCAAACGAGTAGGAGAGTGTGTGTGTGTGTGTGTGTGTGTGTGTGTGTGTGTGTGCGTGTGTGTGTGGGGGGGGGGGGGGGGACAATAACATGTTATGCAACTATGTCACGTCCTGTCTGTTGCCATAACAACTGGGAGCGGTGCGAGGGCGAATGGGAAGAGGTCTCGTCTCCATGGGAATGTGTGTGAGGGAGCCAATCAGTGTTGGTTTCTCAGAGGCTCCTGGCAGCCAACTGCCCTGACCTTGCACCTTATGCAACTGGTGCCTCTTTGCAATGTGCCAACACATTGGGCTTCCTCATGTTTTCCGGGGGTGTGCTGAGGACAACACCAAAAAGGCATGGGAAAATGGGTCGGTCCGGGGGTGGGCTGAAATTCGGTGTTGAAAAAACAATAACCTGAAACTAAAAATCCCAGAAAAAGTGAAATGTAATTTCAGGAACGATGCAAATGTAATGGAACTGGACTCAGTTGGCCAGCTTCATGTCAGCCTTTTTGGGCTCTATTTCCTTATGCCTCCATATGTGAGCTTTTGTAAAGAAGCTGTCGTGTAATTTAATGAACCTAAAGTAACTGTGTCATATTTCTCTTAAAGGTACTATTTTCACTGAGTCAAGTAAAATGTTTTAAAGTGATCCCATGCCACAGAAGGTCTTTCACTCAGGGGCTCCTGACTAAATTTAACATCTATTGTTCTAAAAAACCTTTGAGGCAGCTCAGAGGTGTGAATGAAACCAGATCCTATTGTCTGCCACAAGAACATGTGTTTTGCATAGTCCTGATAGCAGAGAGGAGTGGAGTTCTTACTCTGAGTTACTGGGTAATACTGTTTTAATTCACTTCTATTTCAGTTCTGTTATATTGTTCATTAGAGTGCCCAGTTTCATCTAAAGACCGGTTATGGTTTTAACTACAATTTGTCATTGTATCTTTAAAGTAGTCATCTGTTTTGGTGCAAGGTTAGAAGTTAATAATCTCAGGGTCTCTGCCAGAGAGGCCCGCCTCTGTAACTCTGTAAACATGAATAAGCGAGTAGCCCAGATTTCATTGGTCAAAAGAGTCAGGAAGTGCCTGGTTCATCTACTGGGGAGGAGGGATCGGAGGGATCAGATCTGAAATATTCCAAGTATATAACACTGTGTATTCCTGGTGAACTAGGCTGTTCGAACAAGTCTACATTTGGCTCCCCTAGGCTGGTTGGAACAGACAATTTGGCGTGTACCTTTTTGAGACATGCTTGCTTTGTGGCGAATTGAATCCCTTTGTGGTTTACCAAATAAACGCTAAGATCCGGAGAAACCTTTGTCCTGCCGTTTTGTCTCCACTCCTCATACTGACTGACACACACGGTGAAAGTATACCACAGTTTTTATCTGTTGTCTATTTTCTTCCAGGAGTTTGTAGATTATAACCTTATTTCCCCACTCTATCAAGAACGAGAAATGAGCTCCGTTTTCCCAGGCAAAGTCCTTCTTTTATTCAATCAAGGCATGTCCCATAGTTACATCAAGTTACAAGCATTCAAGTCCTCCTCTCATGGTATACCTCCAGGCCAGGTCAAGCCCTGTCCTGCCTCGCCTCCTCCGTTTTCCAACTCCCAAGTCTCCCCAACCTCTCTCCAACTCCAACCTTTATACAGTACATCTCTCTCATGCAGTGGGTTGTCACCTGTTGTCCCTGTGTGTGTGTGTGTGTGTGTGTGTGTGTGTGTGTCCTAAACAGCTAATCAAAGACCCCCAACGGTGACAGTCCCTGTAGTACTCATAAAATGCATGCAGACAAACTGTAGCCTAGCTCCTACCCTAAAGAATGGCTCTCTGTCACTTATCAGTCAAACAGGAAGGCCTAAAGATCAAAAGATCACTCCCAAGAAGGCCCACAAGGCTTCCTGCCTGTAGGACAATTGATATGCAAATAGTTAAGGCACTGTGATGGGATGGAGGGAGAAATGGCTTGAAACTATGACTAACCATATGCTTATATGATGCGTCCAGATACGACAAAGCACAGGGCTGTGGGTGCATGGTGACTTTGGTTGGACTATGGTGCTACAGTAAATGACTGGGAGAAAGTGGCACACAGTGAAATCTTGTGAGTTCATTTAACACTGAGGAAGTAAAGGCTTACCAACTGCAGGAAAAATATAGACTCCCTAGGAGTCACTTTTAGATTTTAGGAAATACATCCGTAACTTTTCTCCCACTTTTGAGAGAGCTACAGTACATCTTCATCCCTAGAGAAGTTCCTTCTTAATAATACAGTACCAGACGTGAAGGTGTCACATCTTTCAAATCAAATGAGCTTCAATTTCAGACGAGCTCTGGGAAGACAGCCTTGAAGAAGTTAATGCGTGCTCTATCAACTCCAGACATTGCCTTATCCAGTTTCGAGTCATACATAGACTCCATTATTCCAAATTAAAATTACATAACATATTCCCAGATATTTCTTCGCACTGTGACAAATTAATGCAATAGATGCAAATCTTCTTCACAGCTTCGCCCTTAGCCCTCGGATACAAAGATATTGGATTAATTTTGAATATTCATATTGACCCTGATCCTGTACTCATTATTCTGGGTTTGTCAGACTCCATGCATATGTTGACGAGAGCACAGAAACAACTCTTCTCATATGGTCTGATTACAGCAAAAATTAAAAAAATGTTGACGCACTGGAAAAAGGAGGAGGCTCCTGCATTTTAGCATTGGCTAAATGAAATGACTAGTACACTTCATCTTGAGAGAATAAGGTATTTCCTGAGAGACAGGGAGAAACAATTTGTTAAGCTGCCCCTTGTCCATTACTTAAGTAGAAACAATTAATAGACAGCCAAGACAGGATACCACTAGTTTGCTGCGAGAGTGATGTCTAGCCAACACCAACTCGGGATTCCTGGATCACTGCCCTCCACAAATTCCTATCCAACATCAGGTTCTTGAGCTCTGCAGTGTAGTCAGCCAAGCTGTCGCGCCACAGTCCACAGCACGTCTACATAGGTGGTACACTTCTTTCCCCTCCTGGCTTTGCCCTGGTTTGGCTCCCATAGGGTCAATTTACTTGCCTCAAGTTCTGGGTGCCTGACGCAGTGCCCTGCCAGCCTCATCCTTCTCTCTCTGACTTTGTCCGTGACCCGTGGTAGGTCCCCATAGAGGTCCACATTTCTGATGCTGTCCGTCCATGTGACACCTATAGTGCCATTCGTAGCATTCTTGTGTAGACTCCATCCAGGGCTTTTTCCTGTTGTACTGTGAGGGTCCATGTCTCGGCCCCATACAGCAGTACTGACTCCACAGTAGCTATGAACAGCCGCCTCTTAAGGTCTTCTCCCACAGGATACCACTGATATGGTTGCCTTTCTACAAGCTCATCATTTTGTTTTGAATAAACACCCTTGGACTTTGCCCTCCTTGTCGTGTCTGCATTTGGGTCTGCCAGTTTGGTTAAACGTGACAGAACGATCTGGCCAGAATGGACCCAGCAGACTTGGACCGGATTAAGGACGCTGTAACCAGCCAGGGGCAGCTTCTGGGGAATCACCAACATCTCCTTCAGACTCTGGTGGACGAGGTCAAGCTGCTGACAACTCAGTTGGCTAACTTACATGCTGCACCCCCGCAGCAACCAGAACCACCTGGAGCTGCCCCCCCCACAGCACCGGTTGTCCCAGCTGTAGAGCCTCATATTCCACCTCCTGCAAAGTATTCCGGAAACCCAAATACCTGCCGTGAGTTTTTAACCCAAGTCCAGCTTACCTTTAATGCCCAGCCTTCCCGCTTTGGCCAAGAGGTGGGCAAAATAGCTTTCATTGCCAGTCTTCTTGAGGGCCCTCCACTTCGTTACTTCAATGCCCTACTTGAGCAGGGTGCTCCTGCTGCTCAGTCTTTCGCCCTCTTTGCCGCCGAGCTCAAGCGCATCTATGACCATCCCATTCGTGGTCAACAAGCCGGTCAGCAGCTTCTGAGATTCCGACAAGGCAGACACTCTGTGAGAGAGTACGCCAGCGAGTTTCGTTCCTTGGCTGTTGAGTCTGGTTGGAATGACCAAGCGCTGCTCATCTCTTTCCAGAGTGGGCTCAACCGGGCCGTTGGCAGAGAGATCGCGCTGAGGGGAGAGCACCATTCCTTAGACGAGGCTATTTCCGCCGCCATCAAGATCTCCGACCAGATGGCCCAATGGCAAGTAGACCCCTTTCCCTCCAGGCCCTCAGCGCCTCCTGCTGGGGAGAGCCGTAGATTTCTGCCGGAGGAACCCAGACGTCCCGTGTCCCAAGCCTTGTCCTCCGGTCCCCAAGGTGAAGAACCCATGCAACTGGGTCGGACCCGCCTCACTATTGATGAGCGCCAAATGCGGATGAAGACGGGGGTGTGCCTCTACTGTGGCCAGTACGGCCATTTCCGTGCCTCCTGTCCCGTGCGACCAAAAGAGGAGGCTCACCAGTAACAGTGGGGGTTCAATATGGGGATTGAGACTGCCAGTCGTTTGTACAATGTGTCCCGACCGGAGAGAGAGAGCATGGAGAGGTACATTCATGAATCCCTGGCAGCTGGCGTTATCCGTCCTTCTTCCTCCCCGGTGGGCGCCGGGTTCTTCTTTGTTGGCAAGAAGGATGGATCACTCCGTCCCTGCATTGATTATCGTGGACTAAATGACATCACCATTCAGAACAAGTACCCCTTGCCGTTAATTGCCTCTGCTTTTGAGCCTCTTCTGGGAGCAAATTTTTTCTCCAAGCTAGATCTACGAAATGCTTATCATTTAGTTCGCATCAGAGCTGGTGATGAATGGAAGACTGCTTTCAAGACCCCCCTTGGACATTTTGAATACCTTGTCATGCCCTTCAGGTTAACAAATGCACCAGCCGTTTTCCAAGCCCTTGTCAATGACGTCCTCCGTGACCTTCTTAATCGGAGGAGCACGTTGAGCACGTCAGGCAGGTGCTTCAGCGTCTCCTGGAGAACAGGCTGAGAAATGTGAATTCCATGTCACCTCCACAACATTCCTTGGGTTGATCATTGAAAGTGGTCAGGTGAAAGCAGACCCTGCAAAGGTGCGAGCAGTGGAGGAGTGGCCTCAACCCACTACATTGAAAGATCTTCAGAGTTTTTTGGGTTTCGCCAACTTCTACCGGCGTTTCATCAGAAACTACAGTCGTGTAGCTGCACCGCTAACCAAGCTGACCTCCACATCCATCCGTTTTGCTTGGACTGCAGAGGCCGAGTCTGCCTTCAAGGAGTTGAAGAAGCGTTTCACCACGGCCCCTGTCCTCATTCATCCTGACCATTCACGTCAATTCGTCGTGGAGGTTGACGCCTCAGACTCTGGGTTGGGGGCTGTCCTGTCCCAGCGTTCAGCCGATGACCAAAAACTTCATCCCTGTGCATTCTTCAGCCACCTGCAGGCCTACTTCGTCCCTTGCCAGTTCCTAGTCGCCCCTGGTCCCACGTGGCTCTGGACTTTGTTACTGGTCTCCCTCTATCTCGAGGCAACACAGCAATACTCACCATTGTGGACAGATTTTCTAAAGCAGTCCATTTTGTGGCTCTCCCCAAGCTACCCACAGCCCTAGAAACTGCTGACCTCATGGTGCACCATGTGTTCCGGATCCATGGCATACCCGTGGACATCGTTTCAGACAGAGGACCCCAGTTCATCTCCCAGGTGTGGAAGTCTTTCTGTCGTGCTCTTGGGGCCTCTGTGAGCCTGTCTTCTGGTCATCACCCGCAGACTAACGGGCAGACGGAAC
Organism: Protomyctophum parallelum; assembly: GCF_964188405.1. Classification (NCBI taxonomy): domain Eukaryota; kingdom Metazoa; phylum Chordata; class Actinopteri; order Myctophiformes; family Myctophidae; genus Protomyctophum; species Protomyctophum parallelum. The sequence goes on along the minus strand of NC_139707.1, from coordinate 23,464,313 downwards.
GGGCCAACCAGGATCTGGAGGTAGCCCTCCGGTGTGTCGCTGCCAAGAACCCCTCCTCTTGGAGCACCCACCTTGTGTGGATTGAATATGCCCACAATTCCCTGGTCAGCGCTGCCACAGGTGTATCACCATTTGAGGGCTCTCTGGGTTACCAACCGCCCCTGTTTCCAGCTGAGGAGGCCGACATTGCTGTTCCCTCTGTCCAGACTCACCTGCAGCATTGTCGAAAGGTGAGGAAGGATGTGCGTGCCGCCCTGCTTGGCTCAGTTGACCGCAATCGTCGCTTTGCTGACCGCCACCGAATGCCTGCCCCTGTGTACCAGCCGGGACAACGTGTGTGGTGGTCCGCCAAGGACCTCCCCTTGAAGACGGACTCCAGGAAGCTCTCGCCCCGTTTTGTGGGCCCCTTTGAGATCCTCTCCGTCATCAACCCCACTGCGGTCAAGCTTAAGTTACCCCCTAACATGAAGGTTCATCCCACCTTCCACGTCTCCCAGCTGAAACCAGTTTTGACCAGCCCGCTTTCTCCTCCAGATGAGCCCCCCCCCACCCCCCCGTGTCATTGATGACCATCCGGCCTACACTGTCCGGCGGCTGCTGGACGTGCGCCGCCGGGGTAGGGGATTCCAGTACTTGGTGGATTGGGCAGGTTACGGCCCAGAAGAGCAATGCTGGGTGCCACGTCGCTTCATCCTGGATCCGTCTCTCATCTCCGATTTTCGCCGCAGACACCCTGATGAGCCTGGTGGATCGCCCGGGGGCGTTCCGTGAGGGGGAGGCACTGTCACGGCCCCTGCCAGTGTCCTGTCTGTGTCTATTTGTGTTAGTCTGTCTGTCTGTGTGTGAGCATGTGTGGGCGTAGGCTTGGTTCCTGGTTTTCCAGATTGGCACACCTGGCTCTGATCATCCAATCTCACTCACCTGCCTGCCATCTTCTCATCACCACCACTCCATAAAAGCCCTGGTTTCCTCGCCGCGAGCTGCCAGATCGTCCCACAGTTTTCCGTGCGGTAATGCTTCTAGCTGTTATCTCTTAGTGTTTCCCAGTGATAATTATCCCTAGTGTTTTTGCTCTACTTTGCTTTGTTCCAGTGTTTTTTGGTTTTTGACTTTGGTTTTTTCCTTCTGCCTCAGTTGCCTGCCTGTTTGCCTGCCAGCCTACCTGCTAGCCAGCTCCTGCTAGCCAGCTGGAAAGTAGCCAATCTACAAGCTCACCCTGGACAGTTGCCTTTCTACAAGCTCATCATTTTGTTTTGAATAAACACCCTTGGACTTTGCCCTCCTTGTCGTGTCTGCATTTGGGTCTGCCAGTTTGGTTAAACGTGACAGGGGGGAGTTTCCCTGGTTGGACGTAGCACGTGGAAGGAACACGTTCTTCCAACCAGTTCCTTTCCCCTCCATCAGGCGCCCCGGCTGGCCAGGGGGAGGCAGTTTAGTGACCAGGATTACTGCATGTTTTTTGTGAGGGTACCTACATAGGGGACATGGGGAGAACATGCAAACTCCACACAGAAAGGCCCTTTCGCCAACCCCGCCTTCGGGTATGGGCACTGATGACACGGAGGAGGAAACACGCCGCCAGCACCCACAGCGTCCCGAGCGGGAATCGAACCCAGGACCTTCTAGCTGTGAGGTGACAGCACTACCAACTGTGCCACCGTGCCCCTTCTATAGTATATCTATAAAAGAAAAATATATTTCATATCATAATGTTTGTGTAACAATTTATAATCTGTTCTCAACTTTGTTTTTCTGATATTCGAATGTCTTTTAATTTGCTCTTTGGTTAATGACTCTTACCTGTATATGAAGGAAAAGGTAACATGTCCCTTCAACTGAAACACAGAACATCACAGAATCTGTGAGCGTGCTGAGCTGTAGCAGCTCCGTTCTTACTGTCTAATTGGCAGTTAAAATCTTACAGACTGCATGCAATTACAATGTGTTTCTTTGCGTAGCTTAGCAAATTAGTTCCACTGTTCCATTGTATAGACAAGAAGAAAATACAAAATGGTCTTCCCTGTCTGACAAATTACACCAGATACCAATCCCTACAATGTTCAAACTCCTCTTTCTCTTTGTGCTTCTATATTAAAGCAATAATTAGCACATTGGCTCACATGGCACTTCACGAATGGGCGGAACTTCCCCCTGTTTGGGGCACCTTGCTACATTTACAAGGTTAAAGTGTACATAAACATTCAGAAAGTATTCTGTATTTTTCAATAAAAATCATTTTAATCCGATCAGTGGCCATTTTCTCAAAACGTTATAATGTACAGTATCAGTGTGCAATACACCTCCCAACCAATAGGGGCCCATAATTGAAAGCAACGGAGAAACTGGACAGTGGTCGGACTTTTTTTTTAAATTGAACAATACAGAATGCACGGGTGCTAATAGAGCGTCGCAATTTCCAATACATTTTTACCATAGACATTTCATAAAGTATGAACTGTAAGCCTCGGTCAAAGCCACCTCGGATCGTGACATCTCATGAAAACAAACACAATTTTGTGGGCCGAACAAATAATCAGAAAGAAGAAAAAAAGGGCAGGGTACAACACTTTTTTTGTTGCGACTTCAATGCTATAGATGTCAGTGCAAAACTCTAAGATCCGTGGCCCCGTGGGTGAGCACTTTAAATCGAAATCTGTATGTTTATGTACCCTTTAACGTTGTAAATGTAGCAAGGTGCCACAAAAAGAGGGAAGTAGCGGACTGTCATGTTTCAGGGCATGTTTCAGGGCTATGCAATAATAAGCCCTATGATTCATGCTGGCATACAGAGAAAAACCCAGATTTTGACCCTAACCCAGGATTTCACTGTTCAGCTCTCCCTCAGGCTATGTCGCTCCACTGTAAAATCAATAAGAAGCTACTTTGCATTCTGCCAGGGCTATAGACAACAATCACGTTGCAGCATAATTCAATTAAAAAAGCATACCAGAGGATTATGGTACTATAGGAAACTATAGTTGCCAAACTACAGTATACCATTCACTTGAAGTGAAAGGCCTGAATTATACTTTGTCTTATGATGGAGTCATGCACTGAAAATAGCCAATCTACATCACATGATGGAGTGTAATTGGACCTAATTAGCAGAATTTCAGGAGCAGGACCACAACTCAATCAAGTCACTTCCATTATTCTATGCTCTCCTATAAACCTCTTTCCTCCCTTTGGCTCTCGCATTCAGCGCTCTTCCCTCCCACCCCACTACACTCCCAATTTAATCTACTCTTCTCTACCCGTGGGGCCTTGAGGGGGTTTGTCGTGCCCGGGAGCAATGCCAGACTCCCTACATAGCTTCCCCACAACACAGATGGCAATCGAAGACTTCAGCAACTTCATTCGTCTTGTTTCATTTTCGTCGTTTCGTTCGATGGATCTGCTGAACGCAATCTTGATCGATGGTGCTGTCTTTGCTAGTGAAATTAAGCATAAGGGAAGTAGATTTCACATCGTACTGTCAAAATACTGGAGCGATGGTGCGATAAAGAAAACGTTATGACTTGACAGAGAGAGTTGACAACGTAGAGTGTTTTTACAGATCAAATTATACCTCTGCAGGCTCTGCTGACAGTAAGAGCCATTTATATTGATATTGTTTATCCCTGCTTCAGCACTGTCACAGTGGTCACCGACCAGATCATAACACCACAGACTAATGTAATAATAATTTACTGTGTTGTGAACCTGATACGCTCCGCTGTGGTGGTATGTTATCACAGTATCAACTATTGATCAGATCAATTCTGGAGCATTGACACTGTAGGCTAATAGCTAGCCACTCATAGTCGCAGGCCTACAATGGCATATGAGTCTGCTGCATTCCTGTATATTTGTGTGAGAAGAAGTACTGATGACTGGTAATGACTGGTTACTGTCCATTTGGGGGGGGGGGGGGGGGACTATGCGCTATCATCGTAGTTCGTTTCGAAACAGGTCGTACACAGGACCATTGAGTGATTTCTAACGAGCACTTCCAAACTCCAATGTTTTGACACTCAGTCTAGATGAGGTGGAAAGATACTAGTCTCTATGGTAAAATAGGGTCACTCCAGTGTGTAATAACCTACTAGACTGTCTGCCAGACTGCCACACCCAGACTAGCCGAGGGGCTGACATACCAAACGGAATTTCATCATCTACAGAATCACTCCTGGAGAGCTTTGGTGTCATGTGGTCTAAAAATCTATGTCATATTACGTTCCTTCTCAACCAAGAAACATTTGTGCCACTGAATCACACTGAACTACTGCTGTGAAAGCATTCATTCGAGTTATGCCTTATTCAGCTCCTGTCCTCGTCTAGTCTAAATGATTCCGTTTAGTGCCAGAAGGCTGAGATGTTATGTCACATACCTTAGTACCACCGCTGGCATAGCAATAACCTATTGCTCTTGCGTCCTTGCATTCTTGCATCTTGCCTATATCCTCTGTAGACAGTCTGATATTATAAGGTCACGGATCATATCAGACCACCGCTGGCACAGTAATAACCATGCAGGGGACTTATTATTGCCTCTGTTGCTGTATCCCTGAATCGGTCCATCGGTGACAGAGCATTACTCATTCCTGGTACTGCGATCTCACTACGACAAAATAAAAAAACAAACAAACAAATAATAAAGCACAGCTAAGGACAAAGCAAAGTAAGCTGTCCTTTTTGTTTTTATTGTACACTCAAATCGAAGTCATCAGCTGTGTTACAGTGTATGTGTATGCTTGTTTCTCAAAGCCGCGGAGACAATTGTATTTCTTATCTTGTAATTATGTGAGCAAACTGAAAGGTAAAAGATAATGCGTGCGTGCGAGCATGCTTGTGCCTGTGTGTGTGTGTGTGTGGGTGCATCAGCATTAATATTTCACAAGCTGCATGCTGAGTTATGGTGACAGAGCATCAACAGAATGAGGACAAACATTCACCCCCCATCAGAGAGAGAGAGAGAGAGAGAGAGAGAGAGAGAGAGAGAGAGAAATAGATATGTATGGGTAAATATGCCAGTACAGACACCCACCACAACACACCGCCTCCAGAAACACACACATTGTTCACAAAGTATATTATTCCAGTACATCCATATTATGTCTTATGGATTTTTACAAAAGAAAGGTGAATTTATGTACTGTACCTACAGGGAGAACAACATCATGGATGACTCTCTATTCCCATAATAAACTGTCTGTTTGACATGCAGTTATTGAAATAATACGTTTCCCTCTTGGTGGCTTACTGTTGATCCGCTGGTTTGAACAGACTGTGATTTGATTAGTGGTGATTTTAGTATTGTAGTATTTTAGTATTGTATTAGTATGAAATAAAATGGCGATAGTATAGTATGAAATAAAATGGCGATAGTATTCAGTGTGGGGCAGACAGCCTGTCACAGCCAGATTTGTTGTTGCAAGGAAAGCAGTATGATATGATATGATATGATATGATATAGTACTTTATTGTCAGTTCACACTGAAATTTGTCTTGCGACACAGCAGCCAAGTATGCAGAAACACATATACAAAACACAAATAACAAGACAATTTACATACATAAAGACATGAGCAATATCCACCGCTTAGATTATCCTGTGGCTACTACATCTCCTGATTAAGCCTCAAGGTCGACTGGTAGACAAAGGACCTCTTTAGTCTGACCTTATTGTATGCTGGTACACCATATCTCCTTCCTGAAGGTAGCAACCTATATTCTCCATACAACACATGCTTAGTATTAGAGGTGATATTCCTTGCTAACCTTAGGATGCTGTTATCATATGTGGATGTATAATGTTTCTGAAGTTGTTGTGAAAACAATCTTTGAACAAATGTTCAGTTGTTGCTTTGTTGTTGCAAGGAAGCGGTAAAATGAGACTGTAGTAGTGGTTGTTCTAGTCTCAGATCGGTTAAACACCGCTCCGACGGAGGGACACAGGACCCGGAAGTGGCTCTGGAGGAGGCGCTTACGTCACGGCTTAAATACCGAATAATAATCGTGGGCTAAATTCGGCCATAGCTACTGTACTTGCCCAAATGTGATGACCTCATCACATTTGTGAAGACGGCTATGGCCGTTCTAAGCTGAAGGAGTGATTTTCGTGCAAAACTAATGCTTGCAATTGATTCAGAATCATGAATAACCCCTAGTTTGTCAAGTGACTCATGTCACATGCTACTAGATTTTTGCCTTATAGGTTTTCAACGTTCAACCCCTGAATTTACCATGATCCACAATTTTTATAAAGTATATTTAGGTTTTAACAAAATTAAGGACAATACACACAGACATTACACAACAAGAACATAATAACAAACAAGAAAATAAAATAAAAACAGCTCAGGCACAAGTTGCAACACTATTGTAAATAAAAAGATGGAATATACAAAGACATGGCAAGACAATGAACCTAATCCACAATGTATTTAATAATCCATTTTTAATATGTTATTTGGATGACCCTAAAGATCATAAAAAACCTTGAACTATCTATCTAATCTTTAATCTATTGCTATTTATTTTAGGTCAAATCTTAGATTGACTGGCCTATTAACCATGCAGCACTTTCCTCTGGTGTGGAATATCGATAACATGATACTGTATACAGTAAATAGTTTTGTGCTAGATACAGCAGCTACTAAACATATTGTTGTTTACAGAAACCTTGTATTGTATTATCCAAAACCTCTACTTTTCAGAAAATGGAAAAAGGAATAATTATAGGAGGAATTATCTTCCAAAATAGCCAAAATAACGGATCAGCAAAATGTAGCCTACTGTCAAAATCAACACTGATATGGAGGATAGGTTGCTTGCTGCCTGACAGCGAGGATATAAGTAGATCATTACAGGGCCGCCATGCAGAGCTCATCAGCTCAATGTGGTTTGACTTTTTAATGATCCGTCCACTGTCTGTTTCTTTCCATTTGTCTTTCCTTTGACTGGTCTGCCCCCACCCACCCATCATGCAATACTGTAGGCTATATACCGTATGACTGTCTTTCTTGTCTATCATGATGACTGCACGTCTCACACAGTGTCTGTGTGGTTGTCAATTATCTGTTTGTCTTCATGTCCATCTGTCCTCCCGCTCGTCCATCTGTCCACCCGGCTGTGCCTGCAGTGCATACGGCGGGCTCCAAACAACGATTCGTCATCATGTGACGGGCAGAGCTGATGATGTCACTGTTACCATCGTCCTGTCCTTGATATGTGCCTGCCGCCCTACCTGTGTGCGTGCGTGTGTGCATACTGTACATGTGTGAGAGTACGTGAGCAATAGTTTTGCTGATGTCATTGTTGTCATTGTGACAACAATGACAGTGCGTCAGAATATCTGTCATACAATGGCTACCGTAACAATACATCTGGGTGCAATAATGTATGTGACAATTTCAAGTGAAATAAATCAAAAAGCCTCTTACATGCATGGGTACGTCGGACCAACATATGTGCCCCTCATACTTAACTGTGTGAATCATCAGAGAATTTAAAGTAAGCACACACTTCGTACTACTGTAAGGGTACTTTCTGTAGTTGCAAACGAGAAGACCTTGACCTAGTTAAGCACTAATCATACACTCAGAGTTAAAAATGTCACACCCCCGATGTACAAATGATACAAACCCCCTGAGAGGCTCACCCAAGTATTTGGTGACAGGCAGTGCGCACAAGGTGATTTCCCTTATTTCTTTACCAGCCAATTTATTTTCAGTCAGGCTTGGCTTACTTCCAAAGACATGAGCTTGTGAGCTTCTAGATCGACACTTAAGTAAAAGTATCATCAATTCTGCAACGTAAAAAATGTAAAATTCCGAAAGTAAAAGTACAAAGGTATTGGTATCAAAAGTACTTAAAGTACCAAAAATACTCATTATGCAGGTCCCATTTCACAAGTTATATATAAAATCTGAAATGTAGGCCTACTGTATATGGGGCTGAAGTGGTTAATGTGAATTTTGTAATAATAATCTAAATCTACTACTAGTAGATGTAGTGGAGTAAAAGTACAATATTTGGATCTGAGATGTAGTGGAGTAGAGGTAAAAGTATTGGAAATTGAAAAAGTAAAGTACAAATTCCTCAAAATTGTTAAGTAAATAAGTACAGTCCTAAAGTAAATGTACTTAGTTATTTTAAAGGTTTTATGATATTCATTTTCATTTTTATTTTTTATTTTTTTAGGTTTTATGACCTCAATTACACCCAAAAAACCTGAACGTTGAACATTCAGTGGATTTTCTGTGGTCTGAAGTTTTCTTTGGGGTTTGGAAGCCTTTTGAGCTACAATGAAAACAGGCAACACAGTGAAAACAGTGACATCTGCTGGCAAATCCCATTGACATAATGGGATTTGCAGGCTCTTACATCACAAACTGCCAGCAAATCAGAGCACCTGTTTGAGCCAGAAAACCCCAGATCACAGAAAATCTACTGAATGTTAAAAGTTCATGTTTTTTGGGTGCAATTGAGATTAGAAAACCTAAAAAAAATAAGAACAATTCCAAAAACTTTTTTTTAATGTCACAATCCCTTTAAACCAAAAGATCGCTTATTTTGGGCGCAGGACACCGTCGTGCTACAAGGTATGATATAAAGCAACAAGCAGTGTAGGTGTTCCGTGTGCTTCCGTCTGTGCCTCGCTTCCTTTCTCTCGCCCACATGTAAGTTTGTTACAGAATGTGCTCAACCCCAGGGGAAACAGACCAGGCTGGGGGTCATTAGGTTTAAACGCAACCGGGAGCTGAGATACCATCAGCTTTCACTTCAGTTATTTCCTTCTCTCTCTTTCTCTCTCGCTTTGAGCTGGAACTCTATTGAGACGTCGAAAGAGAGCTACTGTATAGTCATCTTAGACACACGCACGCACGCATGCACGCACACACGCACGCACACACGCACGCACACGCACACACACACACACACACACACACACACACACACACACACACACACACACACACCCCTACTGTATGCATGCACGCAGAAATACACACTGTAACCTGTAGCCTCCCTAACAGCCGGGCACATTGTAATAGTATAAAGACAGCTCTGTTTATACAGAGCATGCACACGCACGTGTGCGCGCACAAAAACACACACACACACACACACACACACACACACACACACACACACACACACACACACACACACACACACACACACACACACACACACTATACCAAGTGAATTCCTCTCCCATACTAAGAGGAGATAGAGTGATCCCTTCATCTCATTGGAGTAATTCAGTCTATTCTGTATTCTGGCCTATTGTTCATCAGTCCTCCTGCCCTCTATGTTTCTTAACCACAAAAGCCCTACTTTGTACTATTTTTCCACATTTTGGGGAAAACATTTGGACTACAACGACATGCCGGAAACAGGGATGCCAGGTTGAAAATGGTTAAATTGGGAAGTAAATTTAAATGTACCAATGTTTTGACTTGGGCCCATGGCTGAACTGTAGAACAATTGGTAATGGCACAACAGTGGAATGTGTAGGGATAGCGTACATAAAAGTCCATGGAAGTTTTGTAATGAAACCTGGAGTCCATTCATCTACATCTACGTCAAAGGTTTGCCAGTTTGTGGTTACAGTACAAACTGGAATAAATGTTGTCTCTGTTACAAAGTATTATAGTTGTAACTCTCATATAGCAATGGCCAATGGTCGTTAACAGAAAAGGTCTCAGCTGAGCAAATCGGAACATGTTTGCCTTTGATTAACCATCCATCATCATGGTCTCTGCCAGGCGATGTCTGTCCTGTCCTTTCGTTACCAGCTAATCCCTGGCACCATTGACCCGGTCGCTACGAAGCTGTGCACACACACACTCCCTGGATCCAATTTCGAACCTCTGCCCCATGTTTTCCCTAGGATACATCAAGCAAATCTATCGATTACACTATCTCTATAGTCATGTGATCAACACTAGGCATGTAACGATATATCGTAGATTGATATATAAGAATATAATCTGGTGACAATTTAAATCTATTTAATTAAAACATGTAACGTGATCCAAACAGCAGAGGGCGCAATCGGGTTACTCCCTTTCTTGTTCAGTGGCCTGCGTCATGTTTTGACGCTTAAGGCTCATACATAGTCTGGACTTTCGGTGGTGGGGTGACCACCGAACTACAACATGACGTCACGAGCCACAGTGAAGAGAAAACCACCGCCACCGCTCCAGCCCTTCTCTCTGTTTTTACTCACCACCGCTCAACGTTATTTCAGCTCCGGTGGTCAGCTCACCACCGGAGCGGTGGTCACCTCACCACCGAAAATCCAGACTATGAATAGGCCTTTACTGGCGGGGTAGGAAGAACACGGGGTGATATGAAGAAGGCGGGTGTTGATGCAGACTGCAGTGCACAGACACAGAATGCACAAACAAAAAGAAAAAAATTGTGTAAGAGAAAGATATATCACACCCGTGTGAAGTGAGGGGTGCTCTTATCATTATACATCATCATACATCATCTCATGAACAACTGAATCTATGTGATTGGTTGTACATTTTCGTCCTCAATTTTCTGTCCTCACTTTTTATCCTCAATACGTACATTGCTCAGCCAATCAAATCATCGCAATTCCGTGCTCAGCCAATCAAATTATCGCTATGGGGTACAGTGTGTACACACAAACACACAAAGCTGGGCATAGGATGGGCTAGCGCCCCTCAAAAATGGTGAAACATCATATATCGTGAACCTAATATCGTGATTCGAATCGTATTGTGAGTTGTGTGATCTGGATCTGTCCGATTTTCCATGCATATTTCATTCCGAATGGCTAAGTCGACCTCTGTCTTTTGGCGTCCTCACTTTTCTGTCCTCACTTTTTATGGGGTACGCATGTGTGGCATCATGGTCTGGTGGCTAAACTCTCCTCGAGAGGAGTGTCAGGTAAGCTGCTCCAATGGCTCCAAAGCTACCTATCGAACAGATCCATCAGAGTTGTCCTGTCAGGCCAGGCCTCAGAACCTTGTTCCATCAATGCCTCAGTACCACAGGGTTCAATCCTTGGTCCCCTCCTATTCTCCATCTTCATCGATGACCTGGTTGAAGTGTGTGACGACTCAACTCTGTATGCACGCATAAGATCTCCAGCACACAGGGCTGAAGTGGAGGCTAGACTGAACCGAGATCTCCACCAAATATCCACCTGGGGAGATCGATGGAAGACCTCCTTCGAACCATCGAAGTGCAAGTTCATGACCATCTCAAGAAAGAGGATCCCATCACAGCTGGACCTGCAATTCAATGGGCACCGGCTGACCTCCACAAATGAGCTTGACGTCCTGGGTGTCAAAATAGACCCCAAGCTGTCCTGGTCGAAACACGTGACCAAAATCTCCATCCGGGCCGGTCAGAAGTTGGCAGCACTGAGGAGAGTGGCCAGTAAACTCACCACCGAGAGCCGAGCAACGGTCTACAAGCTACAGGTCTGCAGTGTCATGGAGTACGCCTCACTCACTTGGATGAGTGCCCCACCAACACATCTTGGTCTACTGGACAATATTCAGAGGAAGGCCCTCAAAATAATTGGAGTTGACCAGGACACTGCCAGTACGACACTTTTCATCGACAGCCTTAGCCACAGAAGGCACGTTGCCGCCGCTACAGTCCTGTACAAAATGCACACCCCCCACTGCCCTAGGGACCTCCAGGACATGCTCCCTCCACCTTACACCAGACGGCGAAACACCCGCCGATGCACAGCCACACCAGAACATGCTCTCGACCCCCCAGGCTCCAAAACACGGATATTGGACAGAACTTTTCTCCACACTGCTGTCCAGGTGTGGAACAGCCTACCAGAGCATGCTGTGGACTCCATCACAGACAACGGCCTTCAAGCCTTTAAACGCAGAGCTCACAGATATCTCCTGACCACCCCTCACACTCACAGATATCTCCTGACCACCCCTCACACTGACTGATGAGCCGCAGTGAACCATTTGATTGGCCAATGGATATGTATCTTATCTTACTTGGCTATTGTTCACAACTGCATCGAATAAAATAAAAAAATAAAAAATGCACACACACAAAGCTGGGCATAGGAGGGGCTGTGTGTGTGTGTGTGTGTGTGTGTGTGTGTGTGTGTGTGTGTGTGTGTGTGTGTGTGTGTGTGTGTGTGTGTGTGTGTGTGTGTGTGTGACTGTGTGTGTGTGTGTGTGTGTGTGTGTGTGTGTGTGTGTGTGTGTGTGTGTGTGTGTGTGTGTGTGTGTGTGTGTGTGTGTGTGTGTGTGTGTGTGTGTGTGTGTGTGTGTGCATGCGTGCGTGCATGCGTGTGTGCACCTCTATGCGTGTGTGGCCTCAGCATTGATCCGTTCATAAGCCTTGGTCAGTGCTTGTGGCCTGAGGGTGAGGTGACAGGGAAGCAAAGAAGCTTTCATCAGATTACATGCTGCTCTCTCCCTTTCCCTCTTTCGTACTCGCACTCTTGCTCTTTTTCACCTGCAGAATCTTTCTTTTCCCTCCCTCCCTCCATCCATCTCTCTCTCTCTCTCTCTCTCTCTCTCTCTCTCTCTCTCTCTCTCTCTCTCTCTCATTGATTTTCATAGTCTTGGACAGAGATAAATGGCTTGATTTTGTAATGGTGCAAAGGTAATCTAAAACAAATGTATCCACAAATTAGTGCCAAACACTTGTGACATTATATATCCAAAGTATCCAACATATTAACCATATTAACCCTAGCTTAACTGGGCATGTCATTCACATGCAGCTTGAATTTTCAGCGAGGCAATTCGGTGTATAGAGGCAAAAAAGAGGAGAAGATCTCTGGGGTCAACAAGGGATTAATTGATATAAATGAACCCTAATTTATTAAAAGATATAATTAAATTCAAATGTGGAGGTTCTACAATAGGCAAATTCATCCCCATATGTGCCTCTTTCAATCACATAGCATCCCTCCATCCACTGTACTATCGAAACTCTTCTTTCTCTCAGACGTTATTAAGTTACAACTGAAAATGATCTTATACTGTACATGAAAACTGTATATCATATACAACTAGATTATGGAAGAAGATACGAAGAATAATCCAGCAACTACACAGATTGCATAATCTTTGTTGTAGGAGGGTAGTGGAAAATTCATTTCTCATCTCCAATCTCAAAAACCTCCCAGTTGACATAATTTCCAAATATTTTAGAATGAATGTCACGGTGTGGAATGAGCTACACATTTCGCAATCAAGTTCAAACAATAGATTTGATTGTGTTTTATTAACATTAACTACTTTCGACCTGGCATCACTATTTTTGTTAGGACTTTAGAAAAATCTGTGAAAGAAAAGTATAGTATAGAATAGGGCTTAAGTGGTTAATATAATGACTTATAATTGGAACATCACTTGAAATATTTCATCAATTCTCACCCTTCTTAGTATTTAGAATAGTAAAATATAGCATATATTATACGAGTTTGTACTGTAGGTGTGCAATTTTAGCTACTTTTGTGTGACACATGGTGTAGTATGATGAAGTATAGCATTTTGTTTACGGGAGGAAAGAAAACATAATTTTTTTAAAATATGGACATAAGAGGTTTCTGCCCGACAGCAACGATCTTACATGTTGCATGGCTAGACACCATCCATTTTGTGCATAAAGTTCTGTGATCACAAGAGTGAGCTTGCTCACCGATGATGAGTTGAATGATAAACGGTTTGTCTGCTAATATGCTACGCCGCAGTGAATGTGTGTGTGTGTGTGTGTGTGTGTGTGTGTGTGTGTGTGTGTGTGTGTGTGTGTGTGTGTGTGTGTGTGTGTGTGTGTGTGTGTGTGTGTGTGTGTGTACGTGTGTGTGTGTGTGTGTGTGTGTGTGTGTGTGTGTGAGAGAGAGAGAGAGAGAGAGAGAGAGAGAGAGAGAGAGAGAGAGCGTGCTAGTGGGAAGGACAGCGCTGAAATGTATTAATGGGATTAGGATCGATCCCCCCCCCGCTCCTCTCTCTCCTCCCTATCTCTCTCCCTCTATTTCAATCCCCACTTCTCTTTTTGACTCATCCCTTCTGTTGTTGCCCCTCTCCCCTCCCCCACCCTTCCAATTACAAGCCTAACCATTATCTTACCTTCAGCCCTTCATGGCTGTGTCCCTATCTCTCCATCATGTATTTTCTTATTCACACTCTCTCTCTCTCTCTTTCCACCATCACTTTCTCTTATCATTTTTGCTTCAACTCCTCCATTACCCTCCTTTCCCTGACATTCCCTGTCTGTGCTCTCAATTCCCTCTTTTCCTTCTGCCACCTTACTGCAGGGGGGCTCAGGGGTACATTGGCTGGATGGTAACCACAATGTTGCCAGTTCGAACCCCCAGAGTTAGTGTCGAGGTGTCCTTGAGCAAGACACTGAACCCTAATTGCTCCTGATGTGCTGGTTGGTGCCTTGCATGGTTTCCGCCGCCATCGGTGTGTGAATGGGTGAGTGTAATGCACAATCTATGTAAAGCGCCTTGGATAAAGGCGCTTGTATATAGATGCACCATTTACCATTTTACTGCACTCAAAATCAAACACTCATTTCCGCGTCATGCTTGTCCCTTATGGTATAGACCGATTCCGTAGCGGGTCTCATGGTCGCAGCCTACGTATTTCCTGTAGACGGACTCGACGTAGCTGCGGGGTTTAAACCCTCACCAGGTGCATCTCTTCCACTACAGTGAACGGCAGAGTGACTGATGTTAGTTTGCCTCAAACTTTACTCTTTTACCTGCTTTTTTACTAACACTAACATTACAAAGATGTCCAGAACATCGAGATGAACCTGTGTAGTTTATGGCTGCTCCAACAGTAGTGGCAACATAAAAAATAAATAAATACGGAATGTCAAAATATCCACCGTGGTGGCTGAGACCAGAGCCATTGAGTAATGGTTGAGATAAAGCAGTGAAAGGTCCTGAAAGATACATAATTTCAGTCTTACCCAATACCCAATCTTTCTGTTTTATTAACACAGGGCTGCTGTATTTTATACCTCATACTAAGCATTTAAAGTATGAGGTATGTGTTTTTTTTTTTTTTTTTTATGTTGCCACTACTGTTGGAGCAGCCATAAACTACACAGGTTCATCTCGATGTTCTGGGCATCTTTGTAATGTTAGTGTTAGTAAAAAAGCAGGTAAAGGAGTACAGTTTGAGGCAAACTAACATCAGTCACTCTGCCGTTCACAGTGGAAGAGATGCGCCTGGTGAGGGTTTAAACCCCGCAGCTACGTCGAGTCCGCCTACAGGAAATATGTAGGCTGCGACCATGAGACCCGCTACGGAATCGGTCTATAGGCCACCATGCATCCGGCCCTTCAAGCAAACCTTTTTTTTTTTTTTTTTTTTTTATTCCATGATTTTGTAACCCATTTTTCACCCCTGTGTTAATTATCTAATGTGATCCTGGGCTCTAGACACCCTCCGCCAACCTAGTCCCCATATATGGGGGACATGGGGAGAGCAACGGACTTGAACTCATGCTTCCTTCATGCCTGAGTGTCCAAGTTGCTCCTTTACACCTGACAGGGGGGAGTTTCCCTGGTTGGACGTAGTACGTGGAAGGAACACGTTATTCCAACCAGTTCCTGGCCAGGGGGAGGCAGTTTAGAGACCAGGATTACTGCATGTTTTTTGTGAGGGTACCTACCCTAGGGGACACGCGGAGAACATGCAAACTCCACACAGAAAGGCCCTTTCGCCAACCCCGCCTCGGGTATGAGCACTGATGACGTGGAGGAGGAAACACGCCGCCAGCACCCACAGCGTCCCGAGCGGGAATCGAACCCAGGACCTCGCTGTGAGGCGACAGCACTACCAAGCAAACTTTCTTGTCTGCATCCATCACCGTCGGTTCGGTGCTGAGGCTGCAGTCTTTTTTACCTTATTCCTCGTTATTGTTACATAACTCAAAACCACAGCACTACACCCTCAATACGTGTACACGGGTATATGACTAACTTAAACATCAGTTGTTACGTTGACTCTGAGTTTTCAAAACAAATGTAGTCACATTTGTTTTGGAATTTATTTAGAATGTATGAAACCTTAAATAAATAAATAAACAAATGAACAAACAAACAAACAAACAAACAAATAAATAAATAAATAAATAAATAAATAAATAAATAAATAAATAAATAAATAAATAAATAAATAAATAAATAAATAAATAAATAAATAAATAAATAAATAAATAAATAAATAAATAAATAAATAATATGCCAACGTGTCCTTTGATGTTACATAACAGCAATATACACATTTATTTTACAATGTGTCGTGCTGTTGCGGTTAATAACTAGCATATTGTTTAGAATGCTGGACATTAAAATGTTTGCTCTTGATAGCTTTATGACTATTTCTACTCACAACCATTGGCCTGGACAGCTTGACTGGACAGCTTTGTATTTATGTGAGCAGACCTTGCCACCCACATCAGTGTTCTAGAGTTCAGCTCACTTGGCCCAAGTCAGCCCATTGATACATTTACTTTTCCACAGTTTACCCAGTGGTGGAAATGTATAGGCTGCCAAAATGTAAAATTATCAAAAAGTCTGGAATTCAAAATGTACTTGAGTAAAAGTACAAAAGTATTGGCATAAAAATGTACTCAAAGTACCAAAAGTAAAAGTAGGCTATTCATTATGCAGAATGTCTCAATTCAAGTTTAAAATGTTTTTAAAAATGTTTTAAAAATATATATAGGCTAGGCCTAGGGCTTAAGTGGTTAATGTATGTTTTGTAATAATAATCAAAATCTACAAAGTAACTAGTATAAGTTTTCAAATAATTGTTGTGGAGTAAAAGTACAATATTTGCTTCTGAGATGTAGTGGAGTATAAGTAAAAGTATTGGAAATTGGAAATACTCAAGTAAAGTACAAATACCTAAACGATTTACTTACTGTAAGTACAGTACTTAAGTAAATGTACTTAGTTACTGTCCACCACTGAATTTAACCACTTTCAATCTGGCATCCCTATTCTGAACATCTGCCATTTTCAAAAATGTATAAAATAGCACCTTTTTTTTTCTTCACATTTTTATCCCACGATTTTGTAACCCATGTTTCACCTCTGTGTCAATAATCTATGTGATCCTGGGCTCCAACCTGTCGAGAGCAACGGACTTGAACTCATGCTTCCTTCATGCATGAGTGTCCAAGTCGCTCCTTTACACCTGACAGGGGGGAGTTTCCCTGTTTGGACGTAGCGTGTGGAAGGAACACGTTATTCCAACCAGTTCCTTTCCCCTCCATCAGACGCCCCAGCTGGCCAGGGGGAGGCAGTTACCAGATTACTGCATATTTTTTGTGAGGGTACCTACCCTAGGGGACACGGGGAGAACATGCAAACTCCACACAGAAATAGTACATCTACCGGAAATAAATATCAGATCTACGTAGATGCTCACAAGTTGTGAGCTTGCAGATCAGCTATTTTAGCCACACGATATCCTCACACAATGAAGTACAGTATAAAACAGGACAACATTGTCTCCACATGTGCTGAATGGGATAAAAGAATGAAGAAGGCAGAATGGTAACACTCGTGAGAAATCCCGCTGTTTCACATCAATTGGTTCTCCCACGCATTACTCTATATGGTACAAAACCGCAGAGCTAGTGACTAGTAGCAACACAGCTATGCTTAACACATTGGTTCCCAAAATGGGGTCCGGAACCCCCAGAGGTCCTTGAGGCAGTTCCAGGGGGTCCCCAGCTAAATGATAGTTGTAACCAAAATGGACCCTTATGGGTCTGTAACTCTGAGAGTGTACAAATGGATCCAAATGGACGGGTTAATTTGGTTCCATTTGTACACTCTCAGAGTTAAATTAACATTGATGTTACAATATCAATTTGGGGTTAATTGATGTCATGTCCTGTACAGTGTACAGTACTGTATGTGAGGTCCTACCGTCCATGTGTGTGAAGTATATGAGTGGTCAATATGTTCCTGCACCAATGTCGGTCTGTAAATTGTCTGTACATTTATTGTATACTCTGCAGAAATCTGGAATGAAATGCAATAGAAATATGATGGGGAGCACAGCCAGAATCCAGTTGGTGTCAGCCAAATACTATACTAAATGCAGAATGATTGTTTGAGGCAAACCTTTATCTGGCCTAATACCTTCTTTACTTATCTCCTGCTATACGGTTGGGTTGCTTTATCATCTGTCCATCTTTACACACACACACACACACACACACACACACACACACACACACACACACACACACACACACACACACACAATCTTCAACAAAAACAATGAAAGGAAAGCCTACACGATTAGGCCAACACACTATAATTATTCCTTCTTTACTCTGACAGGCTTCTCATTAGCCTATTCAAGTGCTTCATGTGCTATTGCTGAAGTGCAGTTTGTTCACCACCACAGAGTGGAGAGAGAGAATAAGAAAGAATCTGTATTTTTGTTATATCTGTTCATGTAACATCCAGTGGCAAGAATGGGGCAGAGAGAACCCATGCAAGAGAGAGAGAGAGAGAGAGAGAGAGAGAGAGAGAGAGAGAGAGAGAGAGAGAGAGAGAGAGAGAGAGAGAGAGAGAGAGAGAGAGAGAGAGAGAGAGAGAGAGAGAGAGAGAGACACACAGAGAGAGAGAGAGAGAGACAGAGAGAGAGAGAGAGAGACAGGGAGGGAGGGAGGGAGGGAGGGAGGGAGGGTGTTGGGGCATTCTGACAGTCTTCCACTGACCACGTGACTTTCCACCAAGTGATGGAGTGCTAATCAATTTCGGTCCTTGTGTTTACACGCTGTTCAACCCAATTATACACGCGGGTATCAGATTTATAGTTTACGGGCTCTATTAATAATTAATTATCGCAAGTATACGGCCATCGTTAGACTAAGTGAACTAGGCCATTGCACGATTTTATATAGCACAAACAAACCAAGGTTAAGGCACCCAGCTTTTACATAAGCAATATGGTTGGGAAACAATAGAGTGATAGGTGATGAGTGTCAATTGGCTTAACTGTTAACAAAAGCCACTGGCTACATTACTAGTAAAAACTATGGCCAGTTTAAAACTGAGGAAAATTGGATCCCGTAAATTACCTAATGCAAGTATATGCAACGAACTGTAGTGTACAGTCTAGCGTACATGTAATGGTGTATGTCGCGATCGTTCTCTTCAACTCAATAGAAGCTGCTCCACTAACGTTCCCACCACCACCTTTTGTCTTTTGGGCGAACAAAGAAAACTCATTTGGTGTGTCACTCACCTCCCAAACACAGCATGGATGGACGTGCCGCCTTTATTTACGAACCAATAACAGACGATCCCCTCCTCGCGTCCTCATCGCCGTGCAGAACGGTTCGGTCCAAAAAACAACCCGAAAACGACAAAGCCTCACTGGACCACGTACGGTCCTCCTGTGAACAACTCCAGAACCATCAACAATAATACGCTCCTCAACTCCTCTCCTCTCCTCCCCTCCTCTCTTTCTCTATGTTTCTCTTCAGGAGCTATATAGACGTGGTGGTTCCGTTATCAACCTTCATACAATATTAACACAATGGGCCAGTGGGAAATGCAGCCCGAGCGTCTGTTAGTCCATGTTTACATCACTCGCTCGCTCTGGTCCCTACATAATATCCATCTTCGCTGTGCTCCTTTGTGCGCTCTCTCTCTCTCTCTCTCTCTCTCTCTCTCTCCCTCCCTCCCTCTCTGTAATGGGTTAAACCATTACCACACTAAGACGGGGTGTAGTGTGTGAGCGGGGGAAGAGCCCCTCACGTGACATATGGGAAAGAATGGGCTTGGTGACTCGTGGCCAAATGTTGTCATTGTCATGGGTGTGGAGGAGGAGAATACAAATGAGGGTCTATATATATCATGCTATAAGGGAATGTTGGAGATCCACGAGACTCTGAAAAGAAAACCCACCAACCCCTTTAAATGAATCTGATCCTACAGCTCAACATCATCATGTATGCTTAGTTGTTTCTTCTCTTCTAGGCATTAGGCCTTCTTCAGTCAAATCAATTTAGCTTTGTTAATTTATAATGTTTTAATTTTTTACGTTGAGAGTACAAATGTAACGAAAAACGGGTCCACGTGGTTCCATTTGCTACTCTCAAAGTTAAATTAGGCAGGAACAATTTTACAGTGTGGAAAAATAATGTAAAGGAAAAGAACAATAAGAACAATACATTGGCCCGCCCATCTGTTCTACTCCCCGCTGTCCTTTTCAGCACCAACAACACCGAGTCAATCTCGACGGATCAGTACCTTGGAGAGCGACCAACATCACTTCTAGTGACTAGTCTATAGCTCCCCCGTGGCCCCACGTTTGAGTCAAGGTTAAAATTTGAGATACATTATAATACACATTCCTGCCTCTAGAGTAGTCGAAGTTTGTGGAAGACAGAGCCTGAATTGAGAGACTATAAATAACTAAACTGAAACTATCTTTAGTTTGTATTAAACCCTACACTGGCAGCGAAGAATTTTAGCAAACGCACGTTAAGAGATGATTGCACACTTTGCACAGGCAGGCAACACAGCGGAAATGAGAAAATAAGACCAGCAAACAATGGTGCAATATTAGGCTAATATTAATATAATATTAGGCAGCGAGAAAGCCAACTAGAATAATTATTACTTGTGATTGCATCGATCTTTGCACACTCAGGAAGATGTTTTCTGTTAGTGAACTTTATACCTATGTGTAAGCAAATCCTACTCGCCAGGACAACCCCAGTCTATAGACCGATTCCGTACCGGTTTCATGGTTGCAGCCTACGTATTTCCTGTAGGCGGACTCGACATAGCTGCGGGAGTAAAACCCTCACCAGGCGCACCTCTTCCACTACAGTGAACGGCAGAGTGACTGATGTTAGTTTGCCTCAAACTTTACTTCTTTACCTGCTTTTTTACTAACACTAACATTACAAAAATGCCCAGAACATCGAGATGAACCTGTGTAGTTTATGGCTGCTCCAACAGTAGTGGCAACATAAAAAAAAAAAAAAAAAAACGGAATGTCTAATATCCACCTCGGTGGCGGAGACCAGAGCCATTGAGTAATGGTTGAGACAAAGCAGTGAAGGGTCCTGAAAGATACGTAATTTCCCAATACCCAATCTTTCTGTTTTATGAACACAAGGCTGCTGTATTTTATACCTCATACTAAGCATTTAAAGTATGAGGTATAAAGTACAGCAGCCTTGTGTTAATAAACAGAAAGATTTGGTATTGGGTAAGACTTGCGTTATGTATCTTTCACTGCTTTGTCTCAACCATTACTCAATGGCTCTGGTCTCCGCCACAGCGGTGGATATTAGACATTCCGTTTATTTTTATTTTTTATGTTGCCACTACTGTTGGAGCAGCCATAAACTACACAGGTTCATCTCGATGTTCTGGGCATCTTTGTAATGTTAGTGTTAGTAAAAAAGCAGGTAAAGGAGTAAAGTTTGAGGCAAACTAACATCAGTCACTCTGCCGTTCACTGTAGTGGAAGAGGTGCGCCTGGTGAGGGTTTTACTCCCGCAGCTATGTCGAGTCCGCCTACAGGAAATACGTAGGCTGCGACCATGAAACCGGTACGGAATCGGTCTATATACTATAGTATAGATTGACTGGTATGCCTACTCTTGGTAGAGAAGCGCCACCTACCGGATGGCAGTGATGCCAGAAAAATAATTGCTGCTATTTGTTCCAAAAGTGACTGCAACAAAAAGTGACATAGCTCTGTTTACAAATTGCTATTCCGGACCTTCAACTGTAGGCCTAGCCTACTTAATACTTTCCCCATTTTAAACAGTTTTTTATTATATTTTGACACTTGCTTTGGCAAATTATGTGAACTGAATTGAATTGAATTGATGCCTTCATGGGAATCAGGAAACAGTGATGTAGGCCTAATGGGAATAAAAAAAATACATTAAAAAAGCACCTTGGTAAATGATTCATATGATGTAGGCTACGCCTAC
>NC_139707.1:23434841-23439841 GCF_964188405.1 Protomyctophum parallelum | reverse complement strand
TATGCTTCATGTCTGTGTAACATTGTTAATAAACTTAATTTAAGACAAACAAGTGATCTCACAATGAGATCTCACAACAAACTTAAACTCAATGCGAAATGGAGACAGTTAATCCATAACATACTAAATTAAGACGTACTGTATATCTACAACACCTCTATGGTATAATAATCTAGCAAAAGCTAAGCGTGTTTTTATGTAGCATGTTGTTTACCTGTATCCAGTATCCTAGGTACTTTTTAATGTTGAATTGTTTTCTTTGCACTTACACCATTGACCCTATCATTTTGTTGAGTATAGGGTTCAGACTTATTTTTTACTCAAAAAAAAAATCTATTAAAGTAACACTCAATAATTTACTGTGTAGCATAGTAGCAACAACATTATCATTGTAGATTTAAATTACATTGAGACAACATTAACCCATTGTGTGTGTGCGTGCGTGTGTGCGTGCGCGTATGTGAACGGGAATTCTGCAGGACAGTGATGTGCTTTGGACTGACTACCACCAGAAACTAGTAGACAATGCTCTCATCTCCATGGACACCTACCTGGGACAGTTTCCTGATATCAAGGTATGTTATAGATATCCTGCATTGCAGTAAATTACTGTAATGTGGCAGTCTCTGCATGCTCACGAGTCACAATACTACTCCACCTATGAACATATACAGTACATGACACTGAGATTTACTGGGGACCCTGCAATTCTTGGCTGGTCCGCAACAGCGGTGCCTGCCCTAAAAAAGCAAATGTTTCTGACTGGCTGAGCGAGTGATGAAGTTATATGATTGGCTGTTAATCGCAGAGCAATCATCCCTCCAGGGCCACTGGTCCAGGCTATGGAATGTAGTCTTTCAGGATTACAAACCTTTTCTTTTCATTTGACGCCAGGGCTGGTGCTACACTTCTCCTCTCCCCTCTCCCTTCCCTGAGGAACATTGACCATTTATGAAACGGTAATGTGTCATTGTTCCGACCACTCATTAGTCCGACCCATACTAACCCTATCCTAAACTCTAAGCAGTGATGTAAATAGGTTTTCAATGTACAGTAATGGGTGCCGGGACCCAGGGGTGGTCATTTTATAAGTCCTACTTCAACGACATTAGAGTACAGTACTGAGTACAGTATTGCATCCCAGGGCCCAGGCCGTAGCGTAACGGTCTGGGCACCGGACTGGTGATCCAGTCGCGGTGTGCCGCGGGTTCGACTCCCGGACCCGACACGGCCTTTACCGCATGTCATCCCCCCATCTCTCTCCCGTTTCCTGTCAGCCTACTTTCTATCCCTTAAAAAATCAATAAAGGCGTAAGCCGCAAAAAAATATCTTAAAAAAAAAGAAAAAGTATTGCATCCCAGGACGCAGGATGCAGCCTATTTGCATCACCCTAACCATACCAAGGCACGGCCACGTACTGTAGTCGGACTAACGGGATGTCGGACTAATGCACATGCAGTCCCTGATGAAACTCCTCCATCCTCTCCCGTCTTGTGATGAAATTAAACTCCTCCATCCTCTCCCGTCTTGTGCCAAACTGGCTCGACCAAACCGCTACAGGGATAAGAGGAAAACCTGAAGTTATACCCATTGCCGCTTATACTGTATGTGTTGTTTCAAATTAAAAGCGTTCCAGCATTTCATACATGATACAGCCATATACTAGATGTCTTGTTATCTTAGCTAGTAGTAGTAGCACACTGTAACCAAAGTTCCACTCATAGGCTCTATTAGTAACAGCCTCACACCAACATTTTATTCAGGGTTAACCCTCTAACACCCAGCGTTGCTTTTTAGCAACAATTTTATTTTATTTAATTACTAAATTATTATAATTTTTTTCTGTTCTTTTTTCACCTAAATGTCATCAGTGATGTTCATTGCAATGCCATTTCAATGACATTGGTCATGATATTTGCATATAAATACCCCACACAGAGGCTGAAATTCACACAAATTAAAAATGTCTGGACTCTGTGCGATTTTGAACATTTTTTAACCTAAGACTTTTGACCTTTACCCTAATAAAAGTAGGTAAAATAATTGTAATATATGTTTTTTTGTGATCATTAGAATGTCTAGAACATGTTTTATTCATTATTATGAAAGATATCCCCCAAATGTAAATTATGATTTTTTTATATTATTATATAATTATTATATAATTATTATAAATTTTCCATCAAACTTTATTTTTTTATTTTTTTTAACATATGTTTTAGTGTCAGTGCTAGTAGTACAAAGTAGTAGTAAGGTTGAAATCTATTTTTTGCAAGTAGAAATTAATGCGGGTGTTAGAGGGTTAAAGGAGAAAACCTCTCATTTTAATGTCATTAATTAATATACCCTAGGAGTTGTTGTGTGGAAATAGTCCCCCCTATTTAGCCTAGAACTGGAGGTCTAGAACTTGAGGTCATGTGATCAGTGACATCACGAGGATGTACTCTGCAAGCCAAAGAGTACATCTTCGTGATGTCACTGATCACATGACCCCAAGTTCTAGACCTTCAGTTCTAGGCTACACAGACGGGGGACTTTTTATTATTTCCACACAACAACTCTATAAGGTATATTCATGTCATTAATGAAATGAAATGAAAATGAGTGTTTTTCCCCTTTAAATCAACTCTATCTACCACTGGGTGGAATATTAAGTTCTTTAATCAACCTTTGTGTGAATTGTGGGGGTTCTTATCATTGAGAGATGCTTCAACTATTTTGTTAAAGGGATTGTGACATTAAAAAAAAGGTTTTGGAATTGTTCTTATTTTCTTTTGTTTTCTAATCTCAATTGCACCCAAAAAACATGAACTTTTAACATTCAGTAGATTTTCTGTGATCTGGGGTTTTCTGGCTCAAACAGGTGCTCTGATTTGCCGGCAGTAAGTGACATCACTTACTGCAAATCCCATATGTGTCAATGGGATTTGCCAGCAGATGTCACTGTTTCACTGTGTTGCCTGTTTTCATTGTAGCTCAAAAGTAGCTCCAAACCCCAAAGAAAACTTCAGACCACAGAAAATCCACTGAATGTTCAAAGTTCAGGTTTTTTGGGTGTAATTGAGGTCATAAAACCTAAAAGACAAAAGAAAAAGAAAAATAAATTAAAATGAATGTCATAAAACCTTTAAAACGGTTCAAATTACAGTTCTAAAGCCTCAGAAAACAACCAGGGTTATTTTGAAACACTGGCACTGACTTTTATGAAAGAATCTTTTTAAGTGCTATGACATTAACAGAGATACTAATCCCCATCTCTTCCCTCTGTTGGTCAGGCTCGTATCGCAAAGAGAGACAGGAAGCTGGTTGATTTTGACAGTGCCAGACACAACTATTCCATCACACACAAGGCAAAGAAGAATTCCGGGGGCATCAAAATTACGAAGGTAATTGAACACAATGTTTTGATACTGATATCATATTAACCCCAGTTAACCTCATTATTTACATCCATTTTGTCTTTGAAATATAATACTATAATAGAAAATGAACATATTGACGTGATGGCTAATCTTCCAAACGGAATGATTCAACGTGAAAAAAAAACCCAACCGAAACTCCCTTGAAATCCCACTGTTCCCACTTTCTTCTCTTCTTTCATTTGCCTGGTTAACTTTCTCTCTGGTAGCTTCTCTTCTCTATATTACTTAATCTCTCCACCTCTGCCACCTCTTTGTAAAATCTCTGCAGCCCTCCACACTGCTCGAGAGGGCCACCCCAGGTTGGGCCCAAGGCATCCTTTCTGCTCATAATATCGCCCAGACCAGCCTGTCCAAGGGCCAGGTACACACTCTCCACTCTCTATACATCTATACTGTAAATCCTGAGTGTTTGCCACTTAAAGGAGTAGTACACTCCAAAAATTACATATTGTCTATCAAATACACACCCCATGAATTGGGGATTTATTGATTTTGTCACATTCCGAAGCCAATAATTTGATGACTGGCGGAGTCGACTTAAAGAGTCTCCTTAAATTATTGGCCTAGGAGTGTGACAAAAACAAAAAAGCCCTATATGTCATATGACAAATAGTGAAAAGTGTGTGTGTGTGTGTGTGTGTGTGTGTGTGTGTGTGTGTGTGTGTGTGTGTGTGTGTGTGTGTGTGTGTGTGTGTGTGTGTGTGTGTGTGTGTGTGTGCGTGCGTGTGTGCGTGCGTGTCTCCAGGCAGAGGAAGAGTTGGAGAGAGCCCAGAAGGTATTTGAGGAGATTAACATTGACCTTCAGGAGGAGCTACCTTCACTATGGAACAGGTGGGTGGGTGTGTGTGTGTGTGTGTGTGTGTGTGTGTGTGTGTGTGTGTGTGTGTGTGTGTGTGTGTGTGTGTGTGTGTGTGTGTGTGTGGGTGTGTGCGTGCGTGCGTGCGTGCGTGTTGGTATCAGCAAGCAAGGTTTCACAATAAATGGTGCTCTGTCTCAAACACATTTATAATGGCTGGTGGCACAATTGGTTTGCCGGTTAGCCCAAACATCACAAGGCATGTATATGTGTATCAGAGAGAACATTATTCCTTGTTTGCTCTTTCCGACTTGCCATTAAGGCTACGTATTTGTTTCCCATTTCGACCAACGTTTTGGAAGCTCACTTTTGCAGCCATCCTCTCGATTACCCAGCGATAGAGGGCAAAGCATGAGCTCCCATACTAGCCGGTGAAACTTCCAGTCAGAACACTTTCAACAGTAGGCCTTCTTCTATATAGACATTTCTTTAGCGGCCTGGGGTGATAAAGGTGTTGTTGGGCCGTCTTCACAACATACTCAGTGTGCATGTTCCATCTGAGATCATCAGAGAGGTGAACTTATGTAGCAGTATACAAGTAAGACGCGCAAACGTGGGAAGCGAACGCAGCTCGTAAATGGCAATAACAACAATTAGAATAAATTACATACTTTTTTAAGGTTTTCTTTTTAAAGTTCTCCTTTGTGTTTTTTGAAGTTAAGTGTTTTTAACGTTTTTTTTAAGTTAAAATTTTTAAGTTAAGTTGTGTGTGTGTGTGTGT
>NC_139707.1:23412341-23429841 GCF_964188405.1 Protomyctophum parallelum | reverse complement strand
TTATGTGGTGTGTTTCAAAGCTTCTTTCATTATATATTTAAATCAAATGATCTATGAACGGTGTGCAGAAGCTTCACTTGTTTTATGGCAATGTGGCCTGTTTCAAGAAAACAGCCCTCAGCCCACAGAAAGAAAATGGATACATTAAACAAGTAACGGTTAAGTGAAGTAACCCCATTCTACTGTTTATTGGAGAAGATTTAGAAGATTAGAACGTTATATTTCTTACAAAGTCTCTGGCAATTGTTAGTCAAATACAATGATTTTAACTATCTTGAAACAAGCTAGACATAATCTGGATACAGGATGAGGTCACTTGTTAAGCTTGCGCTTGTTTGACCTGGAGTAGCTGCTCTGCTTCAGTCCAGTTCACCACCACCACTGGATTGTGGCATGAACTGTAGACAATACTTTGCTGTGCTCTCACTTCTCTTCCTGCATACCTGAGGAAAACGTTAACTTCCCTGTGCTAGCAAACACCACTAAACCACACCCACGGCATAAGCCCCACAAGAAATTAATACCAATGAGTCAAATATACTGCTTTTTGAATGAGACATTTTTACGTCATTGGCAGACAAAAATAATATATGGCCAGCAATTTGAACATAATAGTGGATATACAGTAGACTGATGTATTCCTACTGCCAGGCCTCCATCCACTGTAACTTTAGTCATACCTTTTCTACAACAAGGAGATGAAAACAGAGAATATCATTAATCTGTTTGATGCCGCTGCGGACACGCCAGATATCAGCATCATGTCCCCGACACAGGTCAGTCTATAATGCACAGCTGCTGTCTCCCCTGACAGGTCACACTAATACCTTTCTCTGGCCTGCTGCATCTCCTCCTTCTATTGTACTTCATTCTGCTACATTATAGTCCCTTCTAGTATTCTCAAGTCCTCTTTGCCCAACCCGTCTTCACTCTATTCTATTCTATTCTGCTTTACCCTTCCCTTCTTCTGTTCTGTTCTGTTCTGTTCTGTTCTGTTCTGTTCTGTTCTGTTCTGTTCTGTTCTGTTCTGTTCTGTTCTGTTCTGTTCTGTTCTGTTCTGTTCTGTTCTGTTCTGTTCTGTTCTGTTCTGTTGTACCTCTTTCTGCTATAGTCCATTCTACTGTTCTCTTCTCCTCTTTATCATTCCCTTCTAAACGTGATTCTATTCTATTCTATTCTATTCTATTCTATTCCTATACTGGCTCTGTGCTGCCCTGTTAGCCACTGAAGGCCTATTCATCATACTCCAGTTTTAGGTGATGAGGTGACCACCGTTTCTGTGGTCACCTCCTCACCGAAAACTGGAGTATGATGAATAGGCCTTAAGTCTATCCTATCCGTTGTCGTTGTCAGTTTGACAGTCCTGCAGTGAGCAACCTGTTGGACATGGATCTGGACTCTCTGAACACAGCAACGACTACGGTCACGCAGGTGGAATACTCACAGCATGACCATAGACTGTACAGACCTACTCTGTGAAAGCTGGGAGCTAAGCAAGTGGTTTCATTTTATATCCAGACACATTATGTGGTGTGTTTCAAAGCTTCTTTCATTATATATTTAAATCAAATGATCTATGAACAGGTCAATATGCGGTGTGCAGAAGCTTCACTTGTTTTATGGCAATGTGGCCTGTTTCAAGAAAGAACCTGGATACATTAAACAAGTAACAGTTAAGTGAAGTAACCCCATTCTACTGTTTATTGGAGAAGATTTAGAAGATTAGAACGTTATATTTCTTACAAAGTCTCTGGCAATTGTTAGTCAAATACAATGATTTAAACTATCTTGAAACAAGCTAGACATAATCTGGATACAGGATGAGGTCACTTGTTAAGCTTGCGCTTGTTTGACCTGGAGTAGCTGCTCTGCTTCAGTCCAGTTCACCACCACCAGTGGATTGTGGCATGAACTGTAGACAATATACTTTGCTGTGCTCTCACTTCTCTTCCTGCATACCTGAGGAAAACATTAACTTCCCTGTGCTAGCAAACACCACTAAACCACACCCACGGCATAAGCCCCACAAGAAATTAATACCAATGAGTCAAATATACTGCTTTTTGAATGAGACATTTTTTTTGTCATTGGCAAAAATAATATATGGCCAGTATTTTGAACATAATAGTGGATATAGACTGATTTATTCCTACTGCCAGGTCTCCATCCACTGTAACCTTATATACTTTGTATGGAGAAAGTCCTTTGTTTCCGGACAACTCAGAATCAGAATCAATTTTATTGTCACTTCCATAATTTACACTTGGCATACATGGGAGCAAAATAGTTCTCTGTAACTCATGTGGCTTGTCACATTAAAAATATCAGACACATTCAAAAGCTATTAAAAACATAAAAAGAAGAAAGAAAGCTACAGTAAAAAACTAGAAATGCACTCTGTCGAGGTGCCAACTTGAGCCTTGCACACAAGTAGGCCATACAGGGCCTACATGCAGAGCACGCAAGTACTGCTACTAATGTCTATTACAACTGCTGTTCTAAATCCTTTAGACCTGTTATTGACCGTATACCTACCTTGACGCGTATCTTAGTTACGTCACCATCAACAGCCAATAAGGGACCACCATTCTTACCAACATACATTTTGTACATACATACAGTGGAGTTCCGTATCTTTGTTCCTCAATCTCAAAAAGGTACTTTTCACAGGAAAGGGTTTGAAAGGTACCTGTAGCCTGGTACAGACGAACAGAATGGGACTGTACATACATACATATACATACATACATTTCAGAAGTTTTAGCAGTTTTTAAGGACCCACTTTTAGGCCAGTGCACCAGAGCAAGCTCTTGCCTTTTTCTTTGACTATTGGGTTTTATCTTCCATTGGCTTAGAGGATACAGCTTCACGTTGCATCGTTCAGACTATGGGTTTTATTCCCCAAAGACTCCCATTGGCTTAGAGGCGCTAGAGGCAGCCAATCATGAAAATGTGTCCACTAGGTCCTCACTAGTCTCAACATCGACAGTATGGCTATATAGGTATAGGTACAGTAGACTAGTAAAAAGTGCTATTCATCGGTTGGTTTTGGGGGCAGTATACTCAATGGTATAGATGCAAATTAAGTTTAAAATTACTGTAGTAGTCTGATGTTTAGAAGAGTTTAAGATGCAATACATTATTTGTGTGTTAAGTAGGGCATTTTTGTGTGAAATTTGATCACTTTGTATTTAAGCTCTACTTCTTTTTATGCGTTGCTTGTTTGTACTCTTGCTATTCTGAAGAACCACTGCTGAGGCTGTGTGGGTTTAGAGCATGGGATCTGCATTTGTAGTGTGTTAGTGAATGCAATAGGGCTAGACGAGAATGACGAGATGTGTCCAATGTGATTCATTGGACACATCAGTATGTACAGTATGAACCTTCTTCTTACTCTGTTGACTCTATTCTCTGCAGCCTGCATCCTGGGACTCGTGGGTAAGCATAAGCATAAGCATAGCATTAGCATAAGCATTATTCTGTTCCCCTACCTCTATCACCATCAACATTATACTCAAAGTCTTTGCCTGTAATCAGCATGTTGTCATCGTCATCATCGTCATCGACATCATCCACACTGACCATGTTACATAGGCAGCCATTATAGAAGTCTCACTTGATATACTTGCATACCCCTACAGCACCTGCAGAAAGAATTGCTTGACTCAGTTCGGGACTCAGGAGGGACTTGTTCAATGGCTGCCACTCTGTTTTCTTCTGAAATCTGTTTCTGTTCACCATATCCTTGTGTCCGTTGCTTGCTGTGAAAACTGCTCTGTGCGGAAAGCAAGGGGTAGCTGTCTTGCAGCACAATCAGACACCTTGGAAGTGAGTTACATCAACAATGGCTCAATTCAGATTCACTTTAAAAATCACTCTGCAGTGTGCTGTACAGCTGTAGTAGTAGCTGTAGAGTATAAATATACTCTATATTATAGAGGTATATAAGTTGAGATCCCTTCCATGGTGGACTGATTTGGAGCTGAATTGACCTTGGAGTCTTGGACGAGATACTCAACCTCCTTTCCTCCTTCCTCCTCATCTCCCTGTATGTTCACATGTTCCACTTGTGCTGTTTACATGCGACATACAGGGACATATTTTTTTTGGTTTAGAATTTTTTAAGTTAAGTGAAGTTGCTCACAAAAGCTGAAAACCTAGCATCTTTCTTCTGTGGGTTGGTATCATTTGTATCATTTTGCATCCTGAGAATTCTTACCGGTAGGGATAGAAATGGCAAAGCGGATGCAAAGCTACGATTCCTAAACCTCTACGTCTATGTCTAGCTCAACTGGGCAACTTCACTGAGTGTTTCTTTCAGGTTAACCATCAGACCATTTTCTAATCCTTTTGTCCATCCCTTTGGCTGTAAGAGATATGTGTCTGAAAGCGTTTAGTTGCTGCCGTATTCATGCTTGGGAATAATCAAAGAGAGCAGAAAAGGACTGACACCTCTACTCTTACATGGCAACCTTCTCCTTTCTCCATAATTATGAGCATAACTGGGATAGTAAACCATGCCTGCCAAACACAGAAGAGCCAGCATCTGTCTTTTGATTGGAGAAGCCTGCAATGCCGACCCCCCCCCCCCCCCCCCCAACCCTCCCCACCCTGCGCGCCTTTAATCGCCACCCCTACCTTTCTCCATTTGTTTTTTATTTGGTTTGAAACCTCCCTTCTTGGCAATCATTTCTCCTTCCACATCAACCTTACCGAATGTCATGGTGATGACTTAATGCCATCTGCTGTGGAACTCCTCCTATTAACCCATATCATTTTAATGTCCAAATACCCAATCCATTCTGTCCACTTTTAAAACTGAATGCTATGGCTTGGTGAGCCATGAGCCTTGTTTGCCATTCTGATAACCTTTCCTGGCTTACCCTTGAATACCCCATTAATATTCCACCAATTTCACAATTGCTTGCCCCTACTAAACATTAAACCTTTGTTAAAATTTTGCCTCTTTAAGCCTTGCCCACCATTCTTCCCATAAACCTTCAACATGATATAATACCCCTTTACCCACTAAGAAATAGACGTTTCCATTGACACTGCCTGTATGTAACTCTTATCTGTGACTCCACAATGCCTTTAAATCTTTTTGACTTTTGATATTTTAACCCCTTCCTCATATAATGTAAAACAAACCTTACAACTCATCTCCGCAACCCCTTGGCCATTTTGCTCCTCAGCCTGAGGACAAAGGTGCCGAGGCAGAGGAGCATGTCCAACCTCCCCCTCAGCGCAACTATGACCCCATGGAGGCCGCTGCGGAAGGCTGGGGGGACGACGGCACAAAGCCTGTCCGTTACGACCCGGTAGCCGCTGCCGTGGACGGCTGGGGTGACGACGGAAGCCAGCCGATTCGCATGGACCCCGTGGCCGCGGCCCAAGAGGGCTGGGGCGATGACGGAACCCTGCCGGTCAGAGAGGTGCTGCCCTCCTCCTCCCCGGAGGATGAGGCGCCCGCTGCCGAGGCTCAGGGCGAGGCCGCCGAGGAAGAGACCGCCCAGGAAGAAGCTGTCCACAAAGAAGACGTCCAGGAACAAGCCGTCCACGAAGAAGTGATCCGGGAAGAAGCAATCCAGGAAGAAGCGATCCAGGAAGAAGCGATCCAGGAAGAAGCGGTCCAGGAAGAAGTAGTCCAGGAAGAAGCCGTTCCGGCTGCAGTCATTGAGGGTGATGAGGAGGGTCAGGTAAACCAAGGAGAGGGGAGAAAAAGAGATGCATCTGGACAAACAGAATGGATGCATCGACTTTTGATGTACGTGGTGGTGGAATGTGGGGGTGGGGTAGACGATATAGAGAAAGAAATGGATACAATGGGATATTGAGAGGCAGATGTGCAGAATGCATTAAAAGTGCTGATGCATTGACGGGGGTGGGGATCAGGATCAGGGGTTTCTTTTTGATGTAGGCCTACTAGGCCTACAGTATACGTACGTATGTACTGTAAAAGACAGAATGAACGAGGGTTAGTTGTCCATAGCCATAGCTACTCAGTTCAATCCGAACGTCTTTGGATGAACATGAACAATGCTACAGTCTGTTTACGGTGGGTTCCTCGCGCGTGACGGCATTGCCTGTTATGTTTTAACAAGCCTGGGTCTGACCGTCGGCACTATATTTCTTCTCAAAAGAAATTGTCAGAAAATGTTTGTGGTGCCTTATCACAGCAACTGCTCATCACAAATACACATAAAGAGTAAACATTGCTGGATATGTGTCTTTACTGTACTGTAGGTTTTCAGTGTCTATTCTGTCTGACCCTGCTCAGCTGCCTGTGTAAACTACAGCTCCTTTGTTTAGGCCATCGTACTATTAGCTCTGTTGCATCTGTCTCTTCATCTACTGTAACTGTACCTACAGTATGTTGTTATGTTTTCGTTCTGTCTGTCCCCTATGGAAGCCTGTTTCAACCACTGTGGAGAAAAAAAAGTTATGACTTTATATCGCAAAAATGTATATGTTCATTTCTTGCAATTGCGATGTATGGTTTTGCATACAACATTTTAACATGAATTACAATTTGTTTTTATTGTGACAAAAAGTCCCAATTCCAAGAAAAAACTAACTAATTTTGTTTATGGTGGGCTTCCATAGCCTCCCTCTCTCTCTTTCTAACATGTGTATAACTGTTCTAATTCTGTACATCTGTGTTCACAGGGTGAATCGTCTCCTCCAGCAGCAGAAGTCACAGAAGATGAAACGGCACCTGAGGAGGTCAGTGTCCATTTTCACCAAATGTTAGCCAGATACCATAATCACCTTCAAACACATGCTTGGAAAACGTCCCTTTTTTCCGTCTAGACACCAACAGTAGTGGCAGAGTCGACCAATGGAGCATCAGAGACACAGGAAATGCCTGCAGGAATGCTGTTCAAGGTAATTTCAAAGTTTCCACCCGGATTCAAACCTCTGTGTCCCGCATGGGGTAATCGACGATTAGTTACCCTTACCAAGGCTTCTGTTCTTTGAACAGCTAGGGGTACTCTATTTCTTTGTGTCCAGTATCACTACGCCAGCAGCAGCACAAACCATAGTTCCATGTGAGGGGCTAAAGTTGAACGAAAGTTGCGCTATAAAGAAATATGTGGCCACCAGTGCCTCCCACTAAATGATCGGAACTACTTCATATTCACCAAAACCAGACTAGAACTCCCACCATGGGACTCAGGCAATAAATTACACCTTTGCAACCACTATGTTAATTGCAAGTGTTTCCTAAGTGCAAAAATCTGAACTAACGAACTAACACTTTAATCCCCTTTTGCCTCCATCCACTGGGAAACCCCACTACTGGCCTACTCTGCCATAATTAGTCTGACAGGCCTTTGTTTCCGAGGCACTGTACACACGCTGTCCTGTCTGTTACAGATCCAGGTGATGCATGATTACGCTGCCAATGACTCAGATGAGTTGGAAATGAAGGCTGGAGATACAGTGCTAGTCATTCCCTTTGACAACCCAGAAGAACAGGTACGCACCCAACGCAGCACATCGTACACACACACACATGCATGTCTGTGTGTATATATTTGACAAATGACAATATATCACTGTGTTGCATTGATCATTTTGTTGACTAAGACTGTGACAGTGTGACCCCACCCTGTCACTGTTTGCTAAATTACATGCCTTTCAGTAGCGCGCACTGTTAGAGTATGCAAAAACAACTATAAGCAAGCAGCAAACGAATCACACACCGCTCTCATCAAATTCTTGCAAATGTGTCCTGTCACTTTAAGTGGGGACAGCTTAACTGGCCAGTTTGGGCCAAACCAACTCCACCTCTAGGGATGGAGTTGGGATTGCTTGTCGCTGAGGGACAGTGGAGTCTAAAAGGACTCTGGAAAAGGACTTTAGAAAACTAAAGACTTTGTGAGATAACAGAGCTACAAGCTCAACTGCAATATAAATATATATGTAACTGTTTTGTGACTGTTTTGAGTGACTAACATGTTGTGGATCATGTTTACCCCTCTTTTCATTTGGTCCTGTGTTGTGGGAGGAGCCAGGGGGTATATAGCTCTAGGAAATGGCCCAGTCAGTCAGTCTGCTGTCTGGAGCTGGTCAAACAAGGGTGTCAGTCTCTGAGGACACATGGTCTTCTTTGTTTGACGTCACTTATTGCACTTGGGGAAATACAACTGGTTAAAACTCTGCCCATACTGTGTTGCCTTGCCATCTGTGATGTTCATACGACCCTCGCCTAAGACAGGGGTGTGACAAAGACTAAGAGTTTGATATTTAGTCGACTAAGACTAGACTAAGACTAAACAATTTCAGATGACTAAAATAGGACTCAAACTCAAAAAAAATTTGCATTAAGACTAAAGCCCTAACCACACCAAAGGGTCACCTCCTTGTGGTTTGGGCCATTGAATTGGGCGTTGAATCACTAGGGTCAACGTGGGTCAACGTGCAACAAGACATGTCACACCGCAGGGACAACGCTAAAACCGTCTTGACCCTTTGGTGTGGTTAGGGCTTAACTAAAAGATAGGGGTATAACGATATAGTAACTGCATCGAAAAATATGAACCAATATCATCCATGTTGTATCGTCAACCATTTATCGTGATACACATCGTATCGCTGTTAAAACCGTTACACCCCTACAAAAAGACTACGACTTTGATATCTATACACTGAGACAAAAATAAATCAGATGACAAAAATAGGACTAAAACTAAATGGTGTGTAATAAAAAAATAACACTGCTGTGTTGTTGTTTCTGCATTGTGTGTGTGTGTGTGTGTGTGTGTGTGTGTGTGTGTGTGTGTGTGTGTGTGTGTGTGTGTGTGTGTGTGTGTGTGTGTGTGTGTGTGTGTGTTCAGGATGAAGGCTGGCTAATGGGCATGAAGCAGGACGACTGGTTCCAGAACAAAGAAAAAGCTCTTAAAGGGGTATTTCCTGAAAACTTCACCCAAAGGCTGTGAAAAGGAGAGAATATGCCTCCGTCGTCGTTGTCTTCTTCTTCTTTTTCTCTCTCCTCGCCTTCGTATCCTCTTCCTGCCCTGATGAATCCTTATTAGGACTTTGGCCATATTTGCAGAGCTGTCACTAGCCCTGGTTGAAAATGTGTACTTCAACGGTCTCTGCTGCGTCGTGATAACAGTGGACGTCTGCCCTTTCAGTTATCTTCCCCGTCAAACGAACTCTCAGAATTTTACTTTGCAGCTGTAGCCATTGCAGAAGTCTCACTTTTGACAGGGCTTGCTCCACCTCGGCTACCTTGCTGCTCCACTCCAAACAAGAAGAATTGTTTATAAAATCCTGTCTGTACAGGACAGATGCAGGGTTGTGTCTGCCACCGCTCTAGTTATGTTGTAATGTTTTCACATTACAGATGTTTTGTCATAAACTTGTTAAAGACACATTCCACTGACCTTGATTAGGAGTAAGGTTAGTTAAAGTGCGTACATCTAATGTACAATTACTGAACCCCCATGCCAGGTTTTGCAAAGAGTTCCTTCTAGAACTTTATCACATCATTCTCAACATGCAGTCAGCTCATCAAACTACTGAAAAGGTTTGCCGCCAGTACCTCAGTATTCACTCATTCTGGGTCTCAAATGTGAGAGTTACCCTGCTGAATGATGACCAGCCTTGGTGACAACCACACTGGGCAAGACCTACGCTGTAGACGGTATCATTTATTTTGGGTGGAAGTTTCAGGATTTTGGTGGAAGCTCCGCTCAAGGAAATGACGTTGACGCTTTACAAATCAGTTTACATTCTCCGTGAATGAAAGAAGTGTTCGAAAAAAGATTGTATCCGTGGGAAATACATCTGACGGATGTTTCCGGTCCAAACTTCCGCCAATACCGTCTCTGCCTTAGGTTGTGAATTTAGCTAAACCATAAGGAATTGCCATGGGGAAACTAATTTGCTGTCTCTCATGCTCAGGTTCAGAAGATTGAGCTGGGGGGTTAATTCTCAGTCAGCTCTGAACCCTGGAGCACTGGCAAAGTTACATAAATTATAGATAATGATTCATGAATCACATGGTTGCTCCTAGGGCTGGGCAATATGAACAAAATCAATGTTTCTGACCAAATAGCTCGATATTGTGGCAATATTGTGCGGATGGCTATTTGTGCTTTCACAAAATATTTTCACAATGATATTTTCATAAATAACCAGAGGAGTCAGGTGGACTCAGAAAATCACTTTACTGTAACACAGCCTATTAAACCAGGAAAAGACAAGACTTGCATGTCATATAATATCATATCCGGGTGACATCTATTTTTAAATCATGATAGAGATATAATAAAATATCAATATATTTCCCAGCCCTAGTTACTCTATCTAACCCACTACTCCTTAACAGGTTTATAAACTACTGTCTGAGACAATGTTTTTGTTAACATAAGAACCAGCCATAGACCATTTGATTTAGATGGAAGCTGTGTTGGCTCTCTCTCACATCTCTAACCCTGTTCTGTGCTAGTGACAGGACTGTCAGGTCTAATGACTTGCTCTCCCTGAACATTGTCATAAGTCACAGTCTGGGTTGCCAGATTGGTGATGATCCCCTAAGTGCATATGCCTGTTACAGTAGTTAGTCGATTTCCCTCATTCCTACATTAGATGTTTACTTGTATAATAAGGGCCTGTAGCTGTTGTATTTGTTTAGGTATTATGAAGGTATAAAAATGCTACAAACATGAAAACCAGTGTGCAGTTAATAACTTAGATGGATCCACCCTAGTCAAAACGCTCTGTAGGAATCCAATATAATAAAAAAAAAAACCTCAATACATTGATATTGAAGTTATCAATGTACATATTTAGGGTATGTTTGGGGCCATATTGAGTGGATCAACAGGTGTGGAGTACTATTATGCATTAGTCAGCCTAGTTAACAAATCCAGTCAACAAATGTCAGGAGCTAACACAGTGGCTAGGCAGGGAACCAAGTAATAATTCCCTAATGCTAATAATCAGATAATACAATAACTGAGCCAGAAACAGAAATGTGCTGAAGATATTTATCCTGTTTATGACTATAAAATCTCGAAGGTAATGAATATATACCAGAGCAACTCCTTTTATTTTTGTATGCTGCCAAGCAATGATTATATAGGCTACAGTACAGCTGAATATAACATGTCAATGGAATTGCCAACTGAAGATGCAATGGAGTGTTTTGTACCCCTGTTAGGTTTGTTGCTATCAACACAGCTAATTCTACATATCCCTTCATTCAATCAATCACTCACTCACTAAAGAGTCATTATTCTCGTGATACAGTATGTTACTCAAATGTAATAAGTTTGTGCGAGTCAGTGGGTAGTGTGTGTGTGTGTGTGTGTGTGTGTGTGTGTGTGTGTGTGTCGCGCATGTGCACACGTGTGCAACTGAAAGCAAGCACACGTGAGTGAGAATGTATTTTGTTTGAGAGAAATAAGCTATTTATCTATGGGCTATACTATGAGATGATATCACCACAACCTATTGCAGTGGCGATTGACTCATCTGTTTTACAGGGAGAACTCAAAACACGCGAGTCCATTTCCTACTGGTAAATGGTACTACAGCCTACTGGCTGGTATTACAGTTCCAGGTGTTATTGTGCATTTGTTGTGTATCAGTGTAATTTTGCCAAGCTGTGATGACAGATACATATTCTATAAAGTCATTCATTCCTGTATGTGAGTAACTGTGAGCATGCTGAGTTCCCATGTGTTGTGTGAACCCCCTTAACTTAAGGCAATGATATGTAGACCACCTTCTGAGGCAGTGCTAGTTATCGATAATGCATCCACTGGACTCCCAAATGCTCCCAAGATGCTAATCTCTGCCTCAAAATGTTGGCCTGTATATTGTAGCCCTAACACTGTTGTAGACATGTGGAATTGGAGACTGGACACAAAGTTAAAAGTGATATGTGCTAGATCCAGGTAGAATTATTTTCCTATTGTCTCTAATATTTGAACTCTTGTACTTGAGATGTGATGTCTTCACATGTGGTAATGCTACCTACACATGAAGGTAAAGCATCACTCCTCACATTTGTTCCCACATTTTTTCAAATATTTGAACACGATAAGTGAATGTTTTACTTTGACCTGGCTCTTTGGTTTGTATTGGAAAAGTCATTTTCCTATAACAAATAATGGGATAGGACTAAAGCATTTTTCCTGTACTTAACTGACCAATAGTAATAAAGATGATTTAGAATCTCATTCTTTGCTGTTGCTTTTCTTTGCTGTGAGAGGACACGCAGCCAACAGACCAACAGGGTGCGCTGTCCTCAATGTGAAGTTTCCACCAACTCAGGGGAAAGAAAACAGACATGCAGAGGAAGACAGAGGGTAGTGTTACTGTGACTCTGTCCGTGGTGCTGAAACCTCACTGCAGACCACCCTCACACCACAGCTGTTGATGTGTTCACAATGCTTATTAGAACCACTGGCCATAGACTGTATTTGTATTTAGTCTAGAGATGTTTAGGCATTTCTGTTTTATTATAGTAAGAGGTGAAAGACAAGCAAGTTCCACCAGACGGCAATCTACAAGTTGTGAGCTTTTAGATCTGCTATCATATGTCGGCCTTGACAGGCACACTAAAGCAAGAATATGATGTGGGTCAAGAGAGTTGGATTTGAACCAGCAGATGTCATCATAAGAATCTATGTATGTGTACACTGGTTGTGCCATCAGGATACTCTTAGTAGCTATCTTATAATTACATACTGTATACCAGCCATTTGATTATTAACATCTGGGCTGTATTTATTTTTGTACATAAATGTGTGCTTGCCAAAATGGTTGTGGGGCAACAAATCGGATTGCTTTGGAAAGCCAGGCATGCATAGTATTATATGACTGTAAAAATAAAAAGTGATGCTCTGCAAAAATATAGGAGGTTGGAGGAGGAGGAAGGTTGATTTCTGATCATTTTCAAAAAGGCAGGTTTACAAAGAACAACTTTATGTTTCAATTGCCATTTGTATGCATAGAATGGACCAAATAACAATACATTTACACAACTCTTTAAAAATAGAACTTTAAATAGTTTAAATGTAGCTTAATATACATATTTAACATAACTTTGAACACACAGTAAATAATGCCTTGAGTTCCATAGAGTACCTACACAAAGCATACTCAACAATCATCTCATAGAAATTGAATTGAACCCTATGATTTAAACCCTCTTTAATACAGATAACGTGTTTTTCAAATACTTAGTTAACTGAATCCTGAGTTAACTGAGTTAAACTCTGACTTTCTGCACCTCTGCAAATCCAACAACAGATACTTGTTGAAAGTTGATGTACAACAAACAACCATAACATGGATCAGACCTGTTAAATAAATCCTCTATTTAAGCATTAAATATGAGAGACAAGTGTGATTGATTATGTTGCATACCTCTTGCCTAATACAGTAGTTTGATTTAGCCTGAGAGTTGTGTATGCCTTACTTAGATACCTGAAATTTCAACCATAAAATATTTTCCAAAATATTAACTCTTTATAAACAAACAAACAAAAAACGATTAAAAAAATGAATATATATTATATGAACCCATATAAGTCAGAACAGATTGAGACAAACTCACTGTCAAAATAGATAAAAGGCATGGAAGAACAGACTGACATTAAATTGGTAGCCATCACAGAAGACCCCATGATGCAGCTGTTCTGCATTTACTCTGCATCAGCACTTTGAACAATATATACATACATATTGCAATACAGAACTCATGTACGTATGTCAAGTGGGTGATTCATGTTCCAGTTCTCTAAAGGGAGGTCCAGAGCACAGGAGAAGTGCATTGTGGTGCGCAGCAGATTTAATAACAATGAGTGCTTTCGAAATGGGTACATTGTGTGTGTACCACCTTGTAGTGAGGTTTGCTGTACAGTGCAAGCTAAGATATGTTTTGCAAATTCCTGCTAAACCTGGACAGTCAGTGAGTTTGCTTGTCACTGCATTGCCAGAGCAGTGGCATTTAGATTAACTTATTTTAAAGGAACATTTTGTGATATAACGTGTGTGTGTGTGTGTGTGTGTGTGTGTGTGTGTGTGTGTGTGTGTGTGTGTGTGTGTGTGTGTGTGTGTGTGTGTGTGTGTGTGTGTGTGTGTGTATGTGTGTGTGTCTGAAAACTCTGAAATACTCAATACGCTACATTGTCTTCAAATCACAATAGAAGTTCATGACACTTCATATAATACATTTCTAATTCAATATCTGACCTATTGGTGGTCAAAGGTCAAGTTCATGAAGGTAAATGATTGATTAGCACAATGTCGTTCATATCTTGTGCACTGTTCATCGTAGAAGGATGATTGCATTATATGAAAGGACTGTTTTTAGGACACTGAGGTCATTTGGCGATGAGAAACATGGCTCAACTGTGCACACCTCTAGATTGCCCTAGTTTTTAGTGTCATTTTTAGGCTTTTTTT
Source organism: Protomyctophum parallelum (assembly GCF_964188405.1). Lineage (NCBI taxonomy): Eukaryota > Metazoa > Chordata > Actinopteri > Myctophiformes > Myctophidae > Protomyctophum > Protomyctophum parallelum. Next base: position 23,415,408 of record NC_139707.1, on the reverse strand, counting down.
AAATTAGACAGGACAGTGCTGAGAGACAAGAAATAGAGGACAGAAATGGCAGAAGACATGAAACACAGGTCTCCCGTCACAAATGAACCAGGGACATTTTGATTATGTGGACAACACATTATGCTGTCAGCTACCGGCAAACAACTACCATCCTTCGGATTCATTTCATGAGCAATGTTTGTTACAGTACAAATATTAGTAACTAAGCAAAAGTATGTTTTCACCTGTGGGGTTTTTTTTTTCTTTCTTTCTTTTTTGTGGAAAAACGTTTTGGAATTTGCTTCTTGGTTACAGTTCATGGTTTTGTTCTTTGAAGCATCCAGAGGTGAATAAAAAAAAACATATTATAAATACATCAAACAATTATTTTGTCTCACCCACAGATTAAATCCTCTCATGTACATGGGAGATAAACCTCTGCAGCAGGTTGTTAGATGACGAAAAGATGCTCCTCTTGGTCAGTCTCCCATGAGCATCCCTCCTCCTCTGTGCCCCAGATTTGGCATGTGTGGCAAACCATGAAGTAGGCCACAGTCAAGTAAAGCTGTTACCAGCAGGTTGATTTCATTGTCTGTATGTAAGTCAGTACTATACACTAGAAAAACCACAGCCTTTTGCTTTATCCCACAACACCTTTGCACAGATCGAACGGTGTGCTCTTTGCGTCAGTGCTCCAGCACGGGAAATCAGGTGAATTAAAGTCACCAGTACGAATCATTCCTCTGTCCCCCAGGGGTGGAAATGGTCAGGTCCCAGTAGCATTTTCCCCAGCCTCTGCAGAACCCATGGGTACCAATGCAACCCGTTATTCTGTGGCTCTGAAGCTCCAACTAGACTCTGGAAGAATCTCAACGGAGCCAGGGCCCAGTGGGCTAAATGATGCTGGTCCACAGCAGCATAACAGGATGCCAAAACGGAGTCCACCACTATAGAACCATGCTGTGTCAGTGGTGCATACAGCCCCGTGCTCCGGCGCGTCCCAACATGCGTGACAGCTGACAGCACAGGTTCGGACCCCGCTCCCCCTCGCGACGTCAGCACATATTGTCCTGGCTGTACCTCGCTCGCGAAAACCGTCCTTAAATCTGCACTGCCTGCCCGACAAGAACCACGTTCCCCTCTGGACGCCCAAGATGGCCCCTCAACTGTCTGGACATTTAACCCCTGAGTGCAGTTCCTGTCCATGACAAAGATTAGGTGTGCAGCAGTGAGTGTGACTTCGTGTCCCGCATCGGTTCCGATGACATAGAAGGTCTTTGTGGCGCCGGGCTGACGATCCAGGAAGGACAGCACAGGGCTGTAGAGAAGCGGGCCGCGTCCATCCGATGTCGAGGACACCAGGACACGGTCGCCTGGGTGAAGGTCACGAACCTGCCTGGTGGCCCCGCCTTCTAGGATCACCTGAGCATCACCGGGGAAACAGCCACCCGTTTTTGCTGCCACTGAATGTTCTGTAGAGAGAAAATATTCCTTTTTGTCTATTTTGTTTTATTACTTAGTATTTATTTTTTGAGCGACGCCAGCCCCTCCAATGCATAGCTTTTGAAGATTGCGTCATATGGCATAAGTCAATGGGATTTTTAATGTTAGTTTAGAGCACTTATGATGTAATTCTTTTGCCAGCCAAGTCTATGTACTTTGAGGATATTTACAATGTTTGTTTAGAGCACTTTAGGGAGCACTTTAGAGCCAACCAATTCTATGGAATTTAATGTTTGGAGCACCTAAGGAGCACTTTAGAGCATGTTAAGACGTAAATCGTTTGCCATGTTAATGTTTGTAGACAGGGCACCACTGAATGACGATGTAAGACGTCATGTGGCCGATATAAATACAGTGGGCGCCCCTCACTTCACGCAAATGTGATTTTGAGGGGCGCTAGCCCCTCCTATGTCCGGCTTGGAGGGTCTGTGTAAACACAAACATTGAAGACAAAAGTGTATAAACACAAACATTGAAGACAAAGGTGTGTAAACAAGACAAAAGTGAGGACGTAAATTGTGATTGGCCGACGTGATTGGGTGGGAGATGTGCCATTGGTTGAACTTGAGAATAAGATGATGTATGATGACGTATGATGATAAGAGTGCCCCTCACTTCACACAGGTGTGATATTTTACTTTAGTTTTAATTAATTTAATGTGAAGGGAGATTGAAACCTTCAGAGAGAGGTGGTTGGGGCATACAGTAGAAGCAATGACCGAAGTTAATACAAAATGAAGCACAGCGTTAGTTCCTACAGGGGCATGGGAGTCTGCACGCCTCAGCTGTAATCAGATGTCAGTCAGCACATCTCAGCTGATCATTATCTCACACTTCCATACTCCGATTACACCATTTCCTTAACAAGGTGCTCTGTTTAAATACGGTTTCATGCTACATGTTTGTTTCAATTGCTTGCCTCCACCACCCCAACCTCCACCTTTTGATCAGAGTCTGGGGGGTTGCTTAACATTCCCTGATTTTGCTTATCATGCTGCTTAGCTAGCGGAGCCTTTAATGCCAAATCTAACTGGGTTCCATTTGTTGCTATAAATGGTCTACTTTGACATGAGTGTTTCTGTCTGAACCTGCATTTTTCCTAGCAATAAAACTACAAAATTGCTCTGCAGCATGGCTGAATCTGGAGGTTATGGTAGTTTACCAAGGGATCTATAAAGCAGATGAGACTTTGACTCTGGCTGAAGGACTGGTTTATCTTTGTGCAGATCTCAGGGTAGATTGTTAACACATGAAATAGGAGGCATGATCAAATCAATCATGAACATGTAACATACAAATGAAGGAATCACAAGACGGTAACAAAACGTTACTGCTTGCACTGCAGTGAGCAGGAAAAGGTTATTGGATTCAACCCCAGAAGAAGAATAGTTTGAGAAATGAGTGATGAGTTGGAGGTTGCAGCATAAATAGATGATAGATGCATGTCTGTCTGTTTATATATCTATCTGTCTGTCTATCATAATTTTTATTTTCCCCTTCTGGATTACAATTGTGTCTGACCACTTACATACAGTTAGCCTCATAACTCGTTCTCCATGAAACTTATGTAAAGTTCATGGTCTAG
>NC_139707.1:23404841-23407341 GCF_964188405.1 Protomyctophum parallelum | reverse complement strand
AACCTCAGGGTTTGTTTAGTCTTAAGTGATTCGGTCCATTCAACGAGATATGCCTACTTTAGGCTACTGTAGCGGTCAAACAAAAACTATATAGGCTACTGTATAGTTGGGCCCATATAAAACCTTTATAAAATAATAATATTTAAAAAAACATCATTAGGCTTTATGTCTCACCTGAGTCATAAGTCTGTCGGCGGCCGTGTTCTCCTCATCTTTAAAGAAAATGTCGGTGTTGTAATTTGGCGTCAGCTCTTTAAACCGCTCGGAACTCCGCGTGATTTTGCCCTCGTATCGCCCGCTCGCTCCCAGCGTCTTCTCCGCGACGTTGGGACTGAACTGCTTGTAAGCCAGCGGTGTGAGCTTCTTCGGAGGCCGCCTCTTGCCGTACCCCCTCCCCGGCCCGCAGCCCTCCGAGGCAGGTGGCAGGAGGACCAGCAGGGCGCACAGAGAGGTGGCCAGGAAGCAGGTAACGGGTACTGAGATCCTCATCGCCTCGGTCGACCACCCCCGGCCCCCGGGGACTCTCCCGGTTCTCTCCCAAGGGGGGAGAGAAATCTTCAACGCCTTACCAGTTCGATTCCCGACCCCATCGTGCAGCGTGACATTCGCAATATCTGTCCGAAAACATCGAATTGGTGACGGTCATCTCATCTGGCGGACACTATCAGCGGAACCCGCGCCGCAGGGGAGAAGAAGAGTTCGTATGGAATCCAAAATAGTCCGTTGAGAAAGTTGGACGTCTTTCTCTTCTTCCTACATGCGCAGCTTTGAGTATGGAGGCTGTAAAGTCCGTGTATTTAAACAAACAGGTTCAAAGTCGATTTGGTGGGTGAGAGAGTTAAAGAGAGCGCGCGGTTGCTGATATCCAAGTTTCAGTGTTGTGGTCTCCCCCTCTCTTCCCCCCTCTCTCTTTCTCTGGGAAACTGTCACAATAACAGCCACTTTGCCTGCCTGGCCGGTGCCCTCTCTCTGGATTGAAAACTTTCCTCACAGATGCGGGCAGCGCACAACAAGCGGCAGCTTTCCAGTCGAATTGAGGGAATTTGAGTGATCCAAAACGATCTGTTGCCACTTCAGACCGCACCCTGCCAGTCCTGCCCTCTTCTCTCCTCTCCCCCTCTCTCTGCCACCCACCCCGCCCTCCTGGGCACAGCTAGAGCGCCTCGGAGCGCCTTGTCCACCGCGGTAGTTACCACTGGAACTGGCAGGCAGCAGACAGGCACCAAACACGATCCCTCTTACCACTACAGAATGCTATCTGTGTCCCTAACCCCCCCTCCTCCCCATTTAACTGCCTCTTCCAAAAGTCAATCAATCATGTCAATCAATTACCTTAAGTGTGCCTTTACCTCAACGGTCTTCTCTTGATGCCATTCCAGCTCAGCTCATTGAGCATGGGGAACATGGGTGAATTAATTAATTAGCTGACCAACCTGCCCAACTACCAGACTAACTGAACTTATGCTCAATTACTTTCTTAATCCTTGTCCATTGGCTGCTAACCATAACTGGACATTTGGTTCACTAAAGACTAATAGCTGGCTTGTTAGCCACTCGACTGCTGTTGTCTGAGTGATGGTTTAAAACATAGACATTATCATAACTGCAGTATCTAAATCACATTAGCTCCTTGTTTAGCTCAGTGAGAAACCACACCAGAAGCCTGATCCATTGGTCAAACTGCCACCTATGATGGGACTTAAGGGGCTATATGAGACAGAAGACTATCTATATGCTGCACTTACGGGGGAGAATAGGGGCATCACACACACACACACACACACACACACACACACACACACCCACACACACACACACACACACACACACACACACACACACACACACACACACACACACACACACACACACACGTGCGTGCATGCGTGCGCACACACACACACACACACACACACACACACATGTGCGTGCATGCACACACACACACACACACACACACACACACACACACACACACACACACACACACACACACACTGTTCAACACCAGCAAACCAACCCCCTCCGAATTAGCTCTTCAAATATTTGCCAGCACAAAATCAGTGGTTTCACCCCTGTTTCTGAGGGCAGGCCCTCTTGAATGAACTGAACTGTACAAGGCTGAGGTTTCCATGATTTATGTTTTATTATCTGCGAAAGTAAACACCATAAAGTATTTTCTGCAGCGGTGACTCTTTTCATGTTCCTCGGTGGAACAGAGAGAGGTAAAGAGAGGGATTCACACTCGGTAAACAGCCGGCTATAGCTCTGTTTACCTCCCGGCTAAAATAGAACATCACCCGATACGTAGGTAAATTCATTAGAACTTTCCTAGTTAGGGAACGCAAAGTCCAGGTATAGGGAAGGCCGGGGGAAAATGCTCACATTTCATACATGTCTTCCATCAGTGTTTTAGTGTTCCGTGTCAGGAATTTACCTCGGTTGGCTCGGTATGGTGGAAAGCCCTCTGAAGCTGGATTTAGAAGCATGTAACAAAACG
>NC_139707.1:23379841-23402341 GCF_964188405.1 Protomyctophum parallelum | reverse complement strand
CTATCTACGTAATTTGGTACACAGTACAATGAACCTATCTACCTTGCTCCTGCCCTCAGTCTCTATAGGGATCAACTACTCACACCTGTCCCCAGTTGCTAATTTACTTCTTTCCTTTCAGCCAATCAGACTCCACACTTCTCTCACCTCATTAGCTTGACTTGTAATCAGCCATTCACATCCTGGCTGTCTTCACCACCTCAGGCAGTATTGATTCATCTGACTTTGTGTTTGATTGCTTCTAGCCTAAATCACGGTTCCATCCGTATGATTTACTGTACCCTGAACCTTGACTATATTGTTGCTGAACTCAACTTCTCCCATGACGTGGGGCTTTTTAATGAACAATCTTTTACATGTGCCTGTAATTGTATCCAGTCTCCGAAGTATGTTAGAACCATACAGTAGCTTGTATTAGTCTATACAATATAAACTAGTCTTCACTCTCCTCCAATCCAACTTTATTTATAAGGCACTATGAGTTGATCAAAATGCTTAACAGTAACAAATAGGAATGTCACACAATAAGAGCAAAACAAAAGTCATCAGATTTCATAAAGAATAAACACAGAGTTTTAAGATGCATTATAAAAACAGATGGGGGACGGACGACAACGACACAGAGGGCGATGCAGAGCCACCAGAGCTGACCGAAGTGAAAAGCTTCAGTCACATTGAACCAAAAAAAGCTGTAATACACACAGTACTCGAGGCAAGAGATGAGGATGCTGTGGTCTGCTGTGTCAAAGGCATGCTCTAAGATCTAAAAACATAAGAATGGTGGAATCCCTGCAGTCAGTAGTTATTGTAATAAAAGATCATTAAAAACTCTTAAAAGTGCAGATTCTGCGCCGTGAAGTGTATTAAAACCAGACTGGAACACCTCAAGAATGCCATGCATATCTAAAAAACCCTGCAATTGTAGATGTATAAAGTTCTCCAAAATCTCTGAAAGAAACAGGAGTTAAGAAATAGGTCTACAATTGGAGAAGACTGAGGTGTCCAGATTAGGTTTTTTAATCAGCGGCTGCACCACTGCTTGTTTAAAATAGTCTGCTACAGCACCGGAGGTAAGACTATTATTTATAATCATTTGGATGTTGGGTCCAATAGTGGCCCAGACCTCTTTAAAAAATAAAGGGTGAGACAGGACAACGTCTGTGAGACAGGCTGTAGGATTCAAATGGGTAATAATTCTCTTTACAGAAGACTCAAAAACAACAGAGCAAGTGACATGCAGTGATGGAAAAGTCAAGGGGGGGAGGGTCAAGACAGGTGGTATTATTAAAGAAAATAGTTAATTGTACTAAAAAGAACACAAGGTTTATGACAATTATGTATACAAAAACGAATAGAATACGCACATGACTTGGCTGAGGTGCTGGGTTGGAAAGTGTCATGAAGAAAAATAATAAACCCACACACTCGTTGTCTGCTCCCAATGTAATTGAATGACAATGAAATTACATTGGGGCAGATAAGTGTGTGTTTTTTTCCCTTCATTCTTGTTCTTTATGACAATTATTTAAAAATAATACCATAATAGTGTTTGGTCTTTTCAGTTTTGACAGTTCTCTGATAACTGCACAAACGTTCCATTAGAATATCATAAGACACTTTTGTGTTTTGTTTTTATTCTTCATTTGCACTCGCCTTCCTGCTCCTGTCTAGCAGCATGAATAGTGTCATTTAACCATGGTTAAGATTGAATTTTGGAACACATGATTTTAAGTGGACGTGGAAAGAACAAAGAGGTTAACTCTTCCCCCCTCAGTCTCCATAGCTATAGGCCTACTAAAAGCAGCAGAGAACTGAACAGCAGTGCAAGGTTTAATCATCCCATCATCATCTTAATCTTGGACAATGCTGCAGTACAGCATGTGAAATTGTGAATCACTGGAAATTGACCAAATGTATTACACGTTTTATGTTGTGTCCAATATCCGAAAATAAAAATAAAAATGAACAGAACAGAACAGAACAGAACAGAACAGAACAGAACAGAACAGAACAGAACAGAACAGAACAGAACAGAACAGAACAATAAAGACAGGTCAACCACATGATAGAACGAGATCTAGCATGTGCCTATGTGTGGGACCAGTCAAAAACAGTATACTACAATTAAAAGGATCAAATACGATTAATATAAACATTTTTGTCAACAGTTTAGAACAAGGGTATAGGCAACCATAGTCACTGATGCCAATTGGCACAGGGGAGGGTGCACTGGCACACTGGAGGATTTTTCTTTTAAAATGAAATATTAAAAATGTAGTCAATTAAATTAAGTCCGCTGCATGCAAATTACATCCTGCACATAATTCTACATTCGTTCAAACTGACTGGGGAGGAAGTCTGGGGAGAGTCTATAATGTTCAATACAATGTCCTGATGTGGAAATATTGTATTTTGATGTAGTGTTATAATTACATTTAAGTGACTATCAAGAAAATATAAACCTCCAAAAAAAAGCCACAAACTCAGAAAGGTCCTCAATAAAATCCCTTTAGGATAACATTTAGGAAGTTGGTGTATGAAACCACGTACAGTACCGGTTGAGATCGAATCAGCTCAAACATATTCAATTAAAATGGTGAAACTCACTGTCTCATGAAAAGAAGTGACAATGATGTGTATTGGAAGAGGCACGTGGTGGTCAACACCCTCCTCAGGCCAACAGTGGGATTGGCAGCAACAGGTACTGCAATACACAGAGGAATGACTAATGCTGCGTTCACACGGGCAGATGCAAAAGATATAAAGATGCAAAACTACAGAATGTATTTGTAGCTGTTGTAGCTTTTGCAGCAGGTACAAACGTCAGATGCATCTTTGCATCTTCATGTCGCTGGCTTCCATTGACAATGAATGGTACTGTACGTAGACTGTTCCGTGTTAACGCAGCATAAGAGACACAACACACGACTCTGGACCTATGGACATGCCTGATGTCACAATGCCGACATCATATACCTGACTGACATTTAGCAATGCTTTTCAGTCATATGCCCATAATGGAGATCCCAGACATCAGCATAAATTGATTATGCCCAAAAGGTTACATAACGAGAGTGGGGAGGAGGAGAGAGAGGGAGAGCGGGGGAGGGAGGGAGAGAGAGGGGAGGGAGGGAGGGAACAGGAGGGTAAGGGCATGACAGAGTGAGAGTGAGAGGGGGGCAGAGGGAGGGAGGGAGAGGGGAGGGATGGATGGAGGGAGGGAACAGGAGGGTAAGGGCATGACAGAGTGAGAGTGAGAGGGGGGCAGAGGGAGGGGGGGAGGGAGGGAGAGGGGAGGGATGGAGGGAACAGGAGGGTAAGGGCATGACAGAGTGAGAGTGAGAGGGGGGCAGAGGGAGGGAGGTAGGGAGGGAGAGAGAGGGGAGGGAGGGAACAGTAGGGTATAGGGCATGACAGAGTGAGAGGGAGAGGGGCAGAGGGAGGTAGGGAGGGAGAGAGAGGGGAGGGAGGGAACAGTAGGGTATAGGGCATGACAGAGTGAGAGGGAGAGGGGCAGAGGGAGGTAGGGAGGGAGAGAGAGGGGAGGGAGGGAACAGTAGGGTATAGGGCATGACAGAGTGAGAGGGAGAGGGGGGCAGAGGGAGGGAGAGAGAGGTTAGGGAGGGAGGGAACAAGAGGGTAAGGGCATGACAGAGTGAGAGTGAGAGGGGGACAGAGGGAGGGAGGGAGGGAGGGAGGGAGGGAGGGAGGGAGGGAGGGAGAGGGGAGGGAACAGGAGGGTAAGGGCATGACAGAGTGAGAGTGAGAGGGGGGCAGAGGGAGGGAGGGAGAGGGGAGGGATGGAGGGAACAGGAGGGTAAGGGCATGACAGAGTGAGAGTGAGAGGGGGGCAGAGGGAGGGAGGGAGGGAGGGAGGGAGGGAGAGGGGAGGGAACAGGAGGGTAAGGGCATGACAGAGTGAGAGTGAGAGGGGGGCAGAGGGAGGGAGGGAGAGGGGAGGGATGGAGGGAACAGGAGGGTAAGGGCATGACAGAGTGAGAGGGAGAGGGGCAGAGGGAGGTAGGGAGGGAGAGAGAGGGGAGGTAGGGAACAGTAGGGTATAGGGCATGACAGAGTGAGAGGGAGAGGGGGGCAGAGGGAGGGAGAGAGAGGTTAGGGAGGGAGGGAACAAGAGGGTAAGGGCATGACAGAGTGAGAGTGAGAGGGGGGCAGAGGGAGGGAGGGAGGGAGGGAGGGAGAGGGGAGGGAACAGGAGGGTAAGGGCATGACAGAGTGAGAGTGAGAGGGGGGCAGAGGGAGGGAGGGAGAGGGGAGGGATGGAGGGAACAGGAGGGTAAGGGCATGACAGAGTGAGAGGGAGGGGGGCAGAGGGAGGTAGGGAGGGAGAGAGAGGGGAGGTAGGGAACAGTAGGGTATAGGGCATGACAGAGTGAGAGGGAGAGGGGGGCAGAGGGAGGGAGAGAGAGGTTAGGGAGGGAGGGAACAAGAGGGTAAGGGCATGACAGAGTGAGAGTGAGAGGGGGGCAGAGGGAGGGAGGGAGAGGGGAGGGAACAGGAGGGTAAGGGCATGACAGAGTGAGAGGGAGAGAGAGGGGAGGGAGGGAGGGAACAGTAGGGTATAGGGCATGACAGAGTGAGAGGGAGAGGGGGGCAGGGGGAGGGAGGGAGGGAGGGAGAGAGAGACAATTTCACATGAAGTATTAGGTGTACTTGTATTAGGTATTAGGTGTACATGATGTGATAGACCACATCATGTTATCATTTGTTTCACATTGAGATATTAGGCTGTCTTTGTAGTAATAATCAGTTAATTGATTGATTGATTGATTGATTGATTAGGCTACTTTTACTAGTCAGAAATGTAAACAGCACTAGGTACAGTAACATATTTATACAGGCTAAACTTACTTTACTTAATCCTCTTCGTGCTGGACAGCACACAAGGGGCTCCATCTTCCGCCACTCTTATCCCTTATCCCTAAACGTATCTGACATTTTTTACTATTTTGAAAAACATATTAAAATAGTTCAACTAGCCAATCTACATCGAGACATTGTGAGCTTGTAGATCGGCTATTTGAACAATTTTAAAGGTTTTTTTATTGTAAAAAATGGCAAATTAGTTTAGGGATAAGGTTTAAGGGGTGGCGCAAGATATAGCCCAAGATCTTCACCAATGAACGCCAATGCTGTCTGTCTACTGCCCAATGCTGCACTTGGCCCCAGGTCCAGCCACGTTCTTTCATTTCCTTCTCCACAGATCTTCTCCATGTCTCTTTGGGTTAGGGTTATAGGCTTAAAGGATAACATAATTAAGTTAGGATAGCTTCCTTGCCTACATTTTTAGGCCAGGCCCACTAGTGGTGGGACTCTAATGCACAGGCAAAGTGCCCGGTCACTGCTTTTCTTTCGCTCCATGTTAATGAATGCAGCCGTTATCAAAGGCTGCACAAGGACACTCCGCTCACACACATTGAGATTATTTTTGGGTGAAAAAAGTTTGATGTGAATCTTCATGCAAACCCAAGCATACACAAGCAATACTGATTTTGGTGACCCCATCATGGCCTTTCTTCTAACAAAATCCTTACAGCCTAACATTCCCACTTTCACATGAGATATCTCAAAAAGCCAACTGGCAAATTTCCATGATACTTCTGTCCCAAACGATATATGCAAAAACAATAGTAGATATACAAACTTACAGATATTTTTTGTGTAGAAGGGAAAAGGAGGGGTCTTATCTAGTAGGATCCCTGTGGGACTCCAGTGAACTAATAGACTATGGTAAAAATTAATGATGCGCCCTGGCAGTGGCTCCACAGGACAGAGACAGAGACAGAGACAGGAGATGGCCGTGGTGCAACATGGTGAGATGAGGTCTAAGCATTCAGAAAAACTAACAGTTTGATTGTAATTAAGATTGTAAGTATGACTTCTAATTAAAAATTAAAAATGGTGGTCCGTAATCCATATAGGTCTTTTCTTGTCTGTACTTGATATGTGTTGGTACTGAATGAATCTGTCAGTTAATGACAGACATAGACATGTCTTTGGGTCTTTTACTTAATGAGGACAGAGGTTTTGAACAGACAGTTGATTTTATAAGATATCATGAAAGTAAACTGTAAACTACCGTATACAAAAACAAACAAAAATGTAAAGAGATTATCGAGGAATGGGTTATTGTGCAATGCATGGCCTTCACTTAAACAAGGGGAATTATGCCATTCCCACAAGCCAGCTCTCCTCCTCTTCTTACTTCAAACCAAGGCTCAATTTATACTTTATTGTAGACGGTGTTGAAAATAACAGATTTTCAACTGAAAGTGGAGTGATACCATTATAGTCTTTTTAGATAGCATGATATTTAGGCAGACGCTAGGTTTGATGTTTACCTGGTATCATAGGGTCTTTAGAGCACTAAATAGTTTTTCTTTGCACTCTAATTATGTTACCATTTACCATGTCATTTGTTGACTGGGGTGCTCGCCTTTTGCCCAGATTTTGCACTTGTAAGTTGCTCTGGAAAAGAGCATAGACCTGCTAAATGCCTAATTGTAATTGTACGGTAATTGTACCTACGCAAGAGACTGATGGATGGCAGGAAACACATATCAGGAGGAAGTGTGACAATGCAATGATGAAAGAAAAGAAAGAGAGAAATAGAGAGAAAAGAGGGGGAAAGCATGATCATAGTTAAAAGAAGGTCTAAAAGTGGAAGCAATGTCAGGAAATTGGATAAGTGAAAAAAATAAGATTAAGAAAGTCTCTCTCCGAAGAGGGAGAGAGAGAGAGGGATAGAGGGGGAGAGAGAGAGAGTGCGAGAGAGTACATGGCACATTAGCTGGTAAACAAGCCAGTTTGGGGTTGTTTTCCTGGCGGTGGTAGCTAGCGTGTTTGTGGCCTGCGGTGGATTGCTGTTATGGGGGTTAAAGGACGTTGTGCTCAAGGTAACAACAGCTGGTGGCTAAAACCGCTATCCCTCTTCCTCCTCCCTCTGCCCCTCCTCCTCCTCCTCCTCCTCATGTCCCTCCAGTCCACACACTCCAACCTCCAACCCCAGACCACAATAAACACCTCACACTGGGCCTCTGTGTACCCTAAGTCTCTAAGTAGCAGAGTAGCTCTTGCCAAAGACCTTGGGAGCCCAAACCTTCTCTTTCGCGGGGAACGCAAGGCAGTGTGCCTATCTGTATGTGTTGACTTGTGTGAATGTCCTGTCAAAATGTTGTGCTCTCTACTGCAACCTACTGTATGTTGTCTGTTTTAGCCAAGGAACCTCTCTAGGCCTACAATACACTCGGTTGACGTCACAATTTGCCATACATTTGTGACCGCGAGGGCAATAACGCGGTATAAACGGCACCATGGCAGCCAGTGAAAACCACAGCCGCCAGATCTGTCTATCAATGGCGCAGAGTGGCACCAGTACCAGACTTGCAAGAGGCCAGTTTAGTGCAGCCTAGTTGGTCAGAGAGCAGACGGAAGGAAAATAAAAGCAGGATGATATAAAAGCGGAGTGCAGGCTAAATGTGTCTTGGAGTTAGCGGGCTAGGCTAGCCACCACATGGCTAAAGCAAACAAAGAACTGCCCAGGGGACTGGAGCTTGCAGTGCCCTGGCGCTACACACACACACACACACACACACACACACACACACACACACACACACACACACACACACACACACACACACACACACACACACACACACACACAGTTTCTGAGAATAACTTTATCGACACTAGCAATGTGTCCCGTGTGTTCAGAGATACATCGGCCAACACCTGAATGCCCTTGTGTGCTAGATTACAAAAAAGGTCATGATCTCAATACTTGATTGGACTTGTATGGCAGTGGGACTTGACTCCTGCTTTTTACAGCATAGACATAGAACTTGACATAAACCTCTGAAGTGACCTAATAACAAGGCCAGTTGCTCGGTAATGCCAACAAAAATGTAGTTAGTAACTCAGTGCTCTTTCTGCCCCCCCCCCCCCCCCCCCTCTCTCTCTCTCATGTCAAATGAGGGATTTTTCCCCCCCTTCCTCCACATCTGTGGGCTCTGCGGTGATGTTTCTCTGCTCAGAATGGATTCACCAGCTCAAAAACGTCCTTATTATATTTATATTTTACTACACCACCAGAAAACCATGCCAGCTGGGCTGCACAGCCCTGGCTAGAGAGAGAGAAGGAGAGAGAGAGAGAGAGAGAGAGAGAGAGAAGAAGAAAGTGTGTGCAAGTGAGAAAACAGGATGAGGGACAGAGACAACAGCGAGAGAGAAGGGACGGGGGGGCAGGAGTAAAAGGCATAAGAGACAAGAGAGGTAAAGAGCGGAAGAGAGAGACAGAGAGTGTGTGTGTGTGTGTGAGAGAGAAAGAGAGAGAGAGAGAGAGAGAGAGAGAGAGAGAGAGTGAGAGAGAGAGAGTGGGTAGGCGGCAGTTGAGCAGGCTCCCTTAAATAGGCAGTGACAATATGATTACCCAGCGCGCACAAAGGTAAATACTGAAATGGACAAACGAATTGGAGGCAATGACATGCAGCAGGAGAGTAGGCTATAAGTCCAGTTGTGTGCAGTGCACCCATGCAATCAAAACCATGCATGCACAAACAGAAATTTGAGGAGGATGAATGGATGGAAGGGTGGAGGATGAAGGAGTGTGGTTCACACACACATGAACACAAACTTGTACATGTACGCATGCACGCACATGCACGTGCGTGCACACACTGCAGGAACTCCCGAAAGGCAGCGCAGAAGATTATTTTGAGTAAATGTGTGTGTGTGTGTGTGTGTGTGTACACACACACACACACACACACACACGCACACACACACACGCACACACACACACACACACACACACACACACACACACACACACACACACACACACACACACACACACACACACACACACACACACACACACACACACACACACACACACGTTAGAGGTCCATGAGGACAGAATGAATGTGTGATGTGTCTGTGTGTGTGTGACTGTGTGTGTGTGTGTGTGTGTGTGTGTGTGTGTGTGTGTGTGTGTGAGAGTAGCATTACATCACTGCTCAAACCTACACCACACCACCGACCTGACCAACATGCCCATATATGGAGATCACTTTAACAAGAGCTTGTGACTAAATAATAACTGAATCCACTGGAACACTAGGTGTGCTAGCCCCTCCTATGTCCAGCTTTGAGGGTTTGTGCACACACAAACATTGTGTTAACAAAAAACATTGAATGCCATTGACAATGAATGGCCAGCTTTGAGTGAATGGCCAAACATTGAAGACGAAGGTAAGGACGCAAATTGTGATTGGCCGGAATGAGATGCTGTATGATGATAAGAGCGCCCCAGGGGTGTTATATTTTCTTTTTTTCCTGGACATACCAGTAAGATGCCATGAGGGCGAGAAGCGACCGAGGTTGCATGCACGCATCTGTCTCTTTGACGACTGCTGGGTGAGCTTGCTGGGGCTTTGTCATGGGGGGTCAGATCAGATGGATTGAATTCTGTATTAGCCATACTGTACTATATAAATATACATACAGTACACATACATATAAAAGATTCTATACATTAATTAGATGACATTACGGGGCAGAACAATATTGAATTCAATCGCCCAGGCCGTAGCGTAACGGTCTGGGCACCGGACTGGTGATCCAGTCGCGGTGTGCCACGGGTTCGACTCCCGGACCCGACACGGCCTTTACCGCATGTCATCCCCCCATCTCTCTCCCGTTTCCTGTCAGCCTACTTTCTATCCCTTAAAAAATCAATAAAGGCGTAAGCCGCAAAAAAATATCTTAAAAAAATATATATATATTGAATTCAATCACTTCAGGCCAACATAACAAGCATGATAGCATCTCAATAATGGGTGACCAGATTTTTTGAAATAAGGGTTCCCTTTTTGACAGGGTAAATCAAATTTTCTCCAAATGCAGCACTCCTCCCAGCTCCTTCAGCCACATGTCAACTGTCGGAGGTTTTTCCGACTTCCAGGCCCGAAGGATTAACTAGCGAGCGAAATGGCCCGTCCGTGCCTCATATTTGTTTTGAACCTGATCTGGTTCCACCACCCCGAAGAGTGCAACTAGAGGTGCCTTACCTGGGGGAAGTCTCTTTTATATGCTTTCATGGCTGAGGGAAGTAGGAGTGCTAGAGGGGCTGAAGCACCCCCTCCCCCAGGCACAGGCCCCCCTCGAACAGGAGGGGGGAAAAATAAAAAAATAAGGAAATTAAAAAATATATATGAATAATAGAAATGTCACGTTATTATTTATATAAATAAATAGTATTCTTAAACTACACTTGTGTGACCTTTTTGGTTTGTTTTTTATTATCATCGTCTCTATGTTCTGCTGCTGACGCTGTTTCCGGTTACCTTTACGCACGGGGCGCACGGCTTTGAATTTCTCCGGTCAGCCTGACTGTGTGTTGTTGTCAACATGGCTCAGAAGAGATTGGGTGATTTCTTTGGTGGGTCCAAGCCATAGACTGGTCCAAGCCCAAATCAAGTCTAGTTCATGAACCCTTCATGAGCACCAGCAGCAGTGTTCAGCAGGGGAGTGCTAACGTTGAGGAGGACATTGTCGTGAAGGAGGAGGAGGAGGAGGAAGAGGAGGAGGAGGACAATAATAAAAATAACAACAGCAGCAGCAGTAGACCTAGAATGCCTGTGATCATTTAATTATACAACAAGAGCCGTTCTAGGGCTACAGCAGCAGCAGCACCAGCAGCAGCAGTGGGGCCGAGCTCGAGTCTATACCTGCACGCCCGGCCTGCACCTGCAGCCGTTAGCCAGGCGACTACTGTTATTACCCTCACGTACATATAATGACATTCTGGACAAGTAACACACGTTGGATAATAGGCCTACAGTAAATGCCATGGTGAGGGAATTAACCACCCCGGAGCGCAAGAGCACATTTGGGGTTTAAGGTAAAGCATTTACTATTTAACTATATTATTTCTCCAATAGTCACTATTGCAGTGAGAAATAATATAGTATTTACTAATTACTATGGCCGCCGTGCCAACTGAACTGCTGCAATTTAATGTTAGATATTAGATTCTGACGGGGAGGGATCTATGATGAATGATGACGATACACACCCGGGTCGCCGAGCCCAAGTGCGCTGCGCTGCAGCTCGTCTGTTGTATAATAGGGCTATAATTTATATGTTTTGTTTTGATATCGGCTCCTTGCCAATGTCATGTGTAGCCTAAATAGGCCTATGCCTTTTTATGATGCATTTTGTGCGTGCACGAGGCACATGCATGCGCATTTCTGCGGTACGGTAGGCTACTTCCCGCGGGCCTGTATGCTTTAGCCAAGAAATCAAACATTTTACTCCGAAAACTTTGCAACTTATGAAGAAATTGATGAGACAGAGTCCCTGTTCTGTTAAACACTTTCCACACAAAGAATCTTTAAAGATTTGGTTTAATTTAGTTGTGGAATAGTGCAGCCTATGAACAATCTTAAATTGAATCAGAGAGTGCCTAACATTGATAGAGCTATGGTGAATGTTGGTGATACAATCCTCCCATACTCCATCTGAAATCTCAATGCCCAATTCTCTTTGCCAATTGTCCTTAAACAAGCATGAGGATGGGCTAATACGGCCTGCAAAGTGTCATAAAATTGAGAGACTGCACCTTTTTCAAAGGGCTCAATGTTGAAGAAACTGTCCAAAACTGAATGAGTGTACAGGGTTTGATGAGGTCAGATCAAGATATGGAATGTCAGAACAGGTCAGCTCTATATATGGAGATCTAAGGGTGGCAGCGGGGGCAGTGTCTTGAGTGTAAAGGGTTTGATGAGGGCCCAGGTAGGGCCGGGCCTTAATTTCTGGGCCTGTTGAGAACTCAACTTTTTGACGGCTGCCGGGGGTGGCTGCATTAATAACTTTGGGGCGGGCCCGTCTAGACTCTAGAGTTTGAATGGTGTACAGGTATCGATCAAAAGGGAGACGTCGAAGAGAAAGGACAAATGGGGAAGGATCAACATATGGAATGTCAGAACAGGTCAGCTCCATATGGAGATCTAAGGGTTTGAGGTCAGATGTACAGTTGATGGCTGGCTCCATATATGCAGATCTAGGTGATAATCTAGTCTTGTCCATGTATGGCTATCCAGGGTTTGATGAGGTCAGTGTTGTGATCATCATATATGGAGATGACCATATATGGTGGTGTG
This sequence comes from Protomyctophum parallelum, assembly GCF_964188405.1. Classification (NCBI taxonomy): domain Eukaryota; kingdom Metazoa; phylum Chordata; class Actinopteri; order Myctophiformes; family Myctophidae; genus Protomyctophum; species Protomyctophum parallelum. The sequence continues at coordinate 23,390,156 of NC_139707.1, read as the reverse complement.
ACGTGTCTCAAGGCGTGATGTCACGAGGCGTGACCATATATGGAGGCGTGATGTCACGAGGCGTGACCATAATATGGTCACGCCTCGTGACATCACGTGACCAACCGTCCGACTGACTGGAAATGCAGGTTTTCATAAAATGCGATCTACAGTCGCAATACGGTTTCCATCCAACAGTGACAATATGTGAAATCAACATAAATAAATATGGGGAAAAGACACAGACAAACACTGTTGCTGTAGCACAATGATTCCTAAACACTGGATCCATGTTTTCTTGACCCATTTTCATGGTTTGCGAGTCACCGAGCAAGCTAAAGCGAGCGAATTGCCATGGCGAACGTTGCGAGACTCGATTGAGCCGACACAGCCCCGTCCGAGTTGCAGCCCCGATAGGTATACAAAATCGTAAATAAATAATGTTGTGTGGAGAGCATTTGCCCCAACTGAGATTAAGGGGGTGAAAGCCATGCCACTGTTGCGGTCAAAACAGTGGTAGTGGTGCAGAGGTCCAGACTCCCCACCACTGTGGAGATTGGGGTTTGAGTCATCCACATTCCACGGTGCATCAGACTCCAACAGGTTGGTCAACAGCATGTGCCCACGACCAGCCAGTAGGGGTCAGAAATGACTAAATTGGGAAAAATAAATAATTTATTATTATAACATGAACCAAATGAATGACAAAACTATGACTATTTTAAGTGATATATGTTTTTTAAAGATCATAGTTTAAAGTCCAAAGCATGTTCCCACAAAGCTACCAGAGCAAAACCACTAGTGCAGAGGAAGGAAATTGGTGCATTGGAACAATTTTATTGCACAAACATCACAGTTAATAGAGATTGCAATCCAAAGGAAGTGATGCTGGGCACTCCCAATAAAGCAACAATAGACATAGAGAGAATTGATACGGTTAGTTGAGTTTATTTGCCCAGAGTAGGTTGACTGAGCGGCCTTGCTCTTTTTTCAACTAAGCATTATTTAACAACACACTGTTTATACCCCTTCATACTCCTAGGAGCTGTGGTGGTGCAGCTCAGCTTCCAATGCCTCTTCCACTGCAATTTTCAAACTGGGTTCAGGTTATCATGTGATAGCATCACATCGACAGTCAATATACAGTAAACTAAAGGCTGACACATTTAATTGTTCTACAAAATTTGAAAACGTTTATTTATACAAATGTGATTGTGTATAACTGCCTTCCAGTGAAAAGTCTTTAAGATCCAATATGTCACCATTTCTATGGAACAATCTTATAGTAAAACCAACTTGTGTGTCTTGTTACGTGTGTCTAGCACACAAATCAAGATTAAACTGGAAATAGCGTTCTTTAATATACAAAGGATGGATTTTCCCCTTTAAGCTTGTTCTTTGAATTTGTATGTATATACTTATGTGTGTGAGCAGGTTTTTGGAATGGAAAAAACAATTTGAAACCAACTCAAATTCACCCGTCACAAAGTCATCCCCTTGAGATCTGGCATAACATTTATGACAAACTCCAGCTTGCATCAACATCACCGCAGTGACATGGACACTAACCGACGCAAATGCACAATGCAACAACAAGGAGACAGTGAGGGATTGAACAAAGAACGGACAGTGGAAAAGAAAGAGAAAGGGAGTAAACATGAAAGAGAAAGGGGAACGAACAGACAGGGAGAACGCCCAACAAATAGGGAGATTACAAAATTGATGGGCATAAATGAGAGAGAAAATGAGAAATAGACACAAACAGGATACACATGATAGGGAGAGAAAGAAAGAGAGAGAGAGAGAGAGAGAGAGAGAGAGAGAGAGAGAGAGAGAGAGAGAGAGAGAGAGAGAGAGAGAGAGAGAGACGGGGGGGAGGGGGAGAGAGGGAGAGAGAGAGATGGATGGATGGATAACTGGTACTGATCAGTGGCGCTCTCTGTGATGCGGCTTCCAGCTTCCAGCCCACCGATTGGTCAGCTGCCTAACTCGGAACATACCTTCCCACAATCCCTCAGCACCACTTCAAACCCACCACGCTGGTTCACCACTCCACAGCCCAAAACAGTGCCTGCTGGAATGGGCAACATATCAATAAATTCATTACACATTTATACTTAAATATTTATCCTGCAGTAGTGTGTTTTTTTGCAAAGGGAGGATATTTTTAGGTTTGTGCTTGTGTGCGTGTGTATGCACGCGGCCGTGCGCATGCATGTGTGCATGCATGGGTGATTGTGTGCATGTTCACGCACACGTGTGTATGTGTATACTTGTATTTATAGCATTGTGTCACATCATAGCTCTCTCAGGACAGCTGTCTGCTGGTGAGGGTGGGGGTTGGTCTGTGGGTGGGTAGTGGGTAGGGTGGGGGGCAAATAATATGGGACAAGGGGAGAGACTAAGAGCCTGGGAGTTAAGGGAGACATAGATGGAGAGAGAGGGGGGGGACAGAGACAGAAAAGCATGTGTATGTGTCTGATGTGTGAACGAGAACGGTAAGAGATCGGAATGGTGGTGGAAGACTAAATTAGCCGATATCATATCAGTTCACCATGGACTCGACTGCACAAAGGCCAAACTGAACAAAAAACAACAAACAATTCAAATTAAAGTTTTTTCTGTTGGTACTATACTGGTACAGCCCAGGTTTTGTCCTTTGAATCCAGCAAGCCATGCGCAGACAGGGAAGGAAATATTTACACTGAGAAAAATAGAAACTAGGGAAATTACATGTATTGTTCAGCTGTTTATTGAATGAAAACATGCCCTGTTCCAAGGTCCTTTTAGACAGTAACTATTGTTCCTGGTTACAATAGCTTTTATAATGCTCATTCAAAACAGTTGCCAGTGACTACGTGCCTGCCATCCACGACATGGCATGAGAGGGTTAAATGGCCATTGTGGCACCATGGAGCCCCTCTGTGCGAAAAAGAGGGACACTTTTTCCAACGTTATGACAATAGTAGTATCTTTTGTTCTATATACTTATTTTGTCCAATTTACATTTGGGCATTACATTATGTGGGCATTTATCGATCCCAGCAAATCCCTGCCCTTGCAGAATGCAACACGTGTATCTCCTCCATTTCCTTCAAATAAAATGCTGTTGCCTGTGTACCATTGACACCATAACAGGGCAAATGTACGGGAACCATTAAGATGGGCATGTACATATTTGTGGTAGCAGTAGTTACCATAGCTATCTTTCACATCAGGACTGATTTACACTTCAAAAGGATAAGTCATTTTCTACATAATTGTGTCTATTTAAGGAGAGCACATCATTTTGGTTGTTCTCTTGTAGCAAAGTATCGAACACATCTTCAACACAACGCTTTGAACATAACACAAGACCCTCTAGAAAAAACCAGTCAGATATGCTGAAAATAACTTTTTAAGAATCAAATATCTTGCATATGTAGGCCTACTGCATGTAATAGCATTCACGCAGTATTGAGCCTTTAAAGTCCAAATCGCTAGATGCCAACAAATGGGTACCAAAAAGTGCACACAAATAAATGCAATTAAAATGTCCCAAATAGGCGGTCCGTGGGCCATTTGCAGCCCGCGAGGGCGTCTGGTCTGGCCCTCACCAACCCCTGTAAAAAAAAAAATAATACAAAAAGGGTATGTGAGTTTATGAGAAGTTTCTGTCCGATGTACAAGAAAGGCCATCTTTCAATAAGCGAATTGAGAGCGCAAATGTCGTAACATAACTCATTTGGGAAGCCTGCTATACAGTATACCGATAGCTAAAATCTAAACTGGCACAGATGCTTTCTCGGCTTTAATGTTAACTGTTGTCTATGTTCCACAGGGTATCAATAGTGTGAGTGTGTTTAGAGGTTAGGTGTTATGGGAGGTTGTCAGGGTCGATGTTAGTAGGACGTGTTGACTTGTTAACTCTCATAATGCTGTACAGTGTGTTTACTCACTAAGCCAGCAGCAGACAAGTAGAACATACATGACCTGTGTGCGTGTGTGCGTGCATGCATGTGTATATGTGTGTGTGCGTGCGTGCGTGTGCAAGTGTGTGCGTGTGTGTGTGTGTGTGTGTGTGTGTGTGTGTGTGTGTGTGTGTGTGTGTGTGTGTGTGTGTGTGTGTGTGTGTGTGTGTGTGTGTGTGTGTGTGTGTGTGTGTGTGTGTGTGTGTGTATGTATATGTGTGTTGACCAGGGGAGAGGTGCTGAAAACATGTGATTGATTGCTCTCACACACCTGTCCCTGCAAAAGCATAACGTCACACATTCACGCATTCCCTGAAAAAATTCGGTACATTCCCTACCTTTAATTGGACTATATAGGTGCAATTCCGGGGAAAGTGTTTTCTATGATTTCCAACTTAAATTTGGCAATTAATGGACTCTTTCTTGACCTCCCAATTTAAAAGTTCAGTTCCAGGCAAAAGCCTCACAAAAATATGTAATTTTGCCACACACACACACACGTCTGCAACTCTGCATACATACGCATGCATGTATGTGTACGAATGTATTTCAGCATTTGTGTGTGTGTGTGTGCCGATGTGGAAGAGTAACGTCCATGCATGTTCCACTTCCACTGCTACTGCTCAAAACATGTCTGTATAGCACACATACAGAGGCCCTACTCAAAATAGCTCCCCAGTCAACAACATCTTCATTTGACATCATTTACCATCAACAGCCTCCTTTTACCTTACCCATAATTACATCCCAAACAGCCTTCATTCCCCTTCAACCACATCTGGACTCCATTTCCGCTCCAAGGATCGCAGTGTTAAGATCATATTGTCCATGTGCAAAATATTGGTCTTGGAATTAATTTACACACCACATCATGGTCTTCAAACATTATGGTTAACGCATCAAAAGATCAGCATTCCTCTATCCCAGTTTCGATAAATACCACCTTGGCATTTTATGCTGCTCAAGGTTATCATGTGATGCAGCTTTGCCCGAGGTTGGATAGTGAGGGCAAAGAATGCCTGGCGATAATTTGTTGATCACAGAGCCATCTGTTTATTTGATCAATATTTAAACTGGATAAATAATTTAACATTATACCATTATTGCCTTATAGGCGAACAAATGACCGTCCTGCTCGGACAGTGTGAGGAAGGAGTTGGCTGAAAACACTTCTGGTCTCACGGTGGCTTAGGAGGCAGAGCGGTTCTTGGGAATCAGACGAGTAATGCTTGTATCCCTGCGGCTCCTCCTGTCCTTGGGCGAGACACTGAAGAGAGAGAGAGAGAGAAAGACAGAGAGAGAGAGAGAGAGAGAGAGAGAGAGAGAGATATAAATTAGGTAGAATTGAAATGAGGAGATGAGAGTGAGAGAGGTTAAAAGAGAAACAGAGACAGCAAACAGGGAGAAAGAGGTAGGCATTGAAAGTAGGGCTTCGACTGACCAGAAAGTGCTCTGAGTCAGACAAAGTCAACATCTCTGCTGACATCACTGACCATCACCTCCATCATTTTAGCTTTAAATGCTTTGATGCCCCAAACAACCTTCACTTTTCTAAAGCCACAAGGGTTTTACTGCTGCCAACGAGGACACTGAGGTAGTGCTGTAACACTGTAAAAAATGCCCGGCTTGACAAGTGTCTAATCTTGTTTGTCAGACTCTTTGAGCTCACAAAATTCTTCAACCCAGAGGATCCCGCCTCACTGGATGATATCCCGACTGCTTTTCTAGAAGTGCATAATAAGATCAGTCCAACTTGAACGATCCTTGAGCTTGAGAACCCTGATCGGAGTTCAAAATTCCTCAAATTCGCTTGTTCAGTTTGTCATTTTTTGCAGAGTGACTACTTGGCAAGTGGCGTCCTGAATGAGAGGACTGTAGTGTGAGATGAGAGTAAACTGACCGCAGGCGTCCATAAGCCTCCATGGCACCAGTCAAATATACACAAGCTTAATTAACACTTGTAAAAGCCCTCAACAAGGTTAACGATGTTATCCATGATAGGACTGCATTCAGATAGGGAGAGAGATGGATAATGGTTGATGGATGGATCTACAGTTGGATGATGGCCAGATAGACAGATGGACGGACGGATGATAGATGGAAGGGAACAGGAACAGGAAAGCATGGTATAATAATGATATACTGTACAGCTGTGAAATTGAATATGAATATACACTATAGGCTACTAGTCCATACACACCATTTCCACCCGCCATCCATCCGGGCTATGGGACAGCAACCACAACTACAGATCCCACAGCCTGAGAGGACGTTCACGAAAACACTAATAAACAGCTGAAAATATTTATTTAGTTTTGAGTGGTGCAGCCACTCCAAGGAACAGCAATGTGTGTCCCTTTGTATGTTGTAAGGACGTCTGTTGTACCAACAGGTGAAAAAGTGGTGCTGTTGAGCACAGGTGCATGATGGGAAGCTGAGATTTTAGCAGCCATTGCGTGATTACGGGTGTGACAGTACAGTACAGTACAGTACAGTACAGTACAGTACAGTACAGTACAGTACAGTACAGTACAGTACAGTACAGTACAGTAGCGGGACTCCCTGGGAACGCCCACATTGTAACTCTGTCATTTCTCGACCGTTTCGGACACAGGGTGGCTCACCGGAACCGGGCCGTCACACTGGGCACGTTCCTTTGGGTCTGGATGTTCCGGGGACCCCCACACAGAGTTGCACCACTCAGTTCACACGGGTGTACTGTGGAGAGTAAAGTGTGCGGGAGTTTCATTCATGAATTGCTAGCTAGTGGTGATTAGTTTTAAACTAATTAAACAAACACCTTGAATGCTGTTAGAACTGTGGCGGTTGATTTTAAAACTGGTAGTCACAAGGGATCTGTTAATTGCTTTCATTCGTCTTCAGTTTAAGAGTTGTCAGACTCAGTTTATCAGTGACTATCGTCCACAGTCTTGTAAGTCTGGGTCAAAACCAACCATGAAGAAACTATGAAATAATGCTGATAAAAAGCTAAACAGAAGGGTTGGCCGTGCACTCAATGGCCACTTAGAAAACACATTCTTAGAAAAACCCCAAACTATTTTGTGGAATTCCCCATTTAATTCCAACATGAAATATAGCGTATAGTATAAGGTTGGCTGGGGGTTAGGAGTGAGGTGAGGGTGGTGGGAGGGGAGGCATGTGGTCGTCTGAAGGGGCGGCTGCAGGCAGGCGAAGGGAGTGTTGCGGTGGAAGAGGGGCAACAGGGGGTGTCAGGGTTTCGAACCGGCAGCCTCTAATCCCGACACGCTGCCTCTGCCAATTACAAGGGCTTCAAACGAGACCGGTGGGAGGAAAAAACATGACCAGGGAGACCAGAGTAGCGCTGGGGCGTATTTAGCAACATACGGGCAGACTGTAATTACATATTATGGCTAACAGAGAGATTTAATGACTTTTTCCTCCTTCGACTGATTGACAAGGCGAAAAGAGAGAGAGAGGGAGAGTGAAAGAGAAAGTGAGGATGTATGTACAGTATACGTATGGATGGAGGCGAAACAGAGGATGAGAGAGAAAGAGAGAGAGGGAGGGAGCACAGCCCCAGAAGAATATTGCTCTGTATTCTTTACATTACATCATCAGATTAAATGTGTTAATAACAAAATGTACTTTTTACAGCTACCTTTGATCTATTCGTTTTGATCTATTAGCATCAATGGTTATTTTCCCTGTCTTCTGTAGTTATGTGCAGCATATAGAAGCATGCTGGAAAGAAGGAGCAGGGGACTCCCATATCTCTCCAGAAAACAGTAAACTGAAAATACATCTTCATAGGTATCAATTTTAACCAATCGGGAGATAGAACCCCAAAAGATAATTTATCAGGTTCCATTTGATATTGCTCCATATATGTAATATATTTTATAATACACGGATCAAACGGTAGCTTTTGTCTTGCTTTCTGTGTTATGTTTGCAAGCTTTGGCTTTGGGGGATTTTATCAATGTTTGGCACTGTATGTGCTTTTAAACGATGGAAATAAAAATATTCAATTCATAATCAATTGTAGTATATAATACTGTACATATACGATTATACATACACTCAGTATGCTGTCAAATGCAGTGTAAAAAGAGAATGTACGTAACCAGGTTAGTTGGTTACACACACACACACACACACACACACACACACACACACACACACACACACATATACAATTATACACACACACACACACACACACACACACACACCCTCACACACACACACACACACACACACACACACACACACACACACACACACACACACACACACACACACACACACACAATGGTGTAACCATACTTAAAGTAAATAGCAGACAAGCGCACAACACGTCGGGGTGTGTTGTGATTCTCAATTTATCTTTTACTTTATACAGGTCCAACAGGAAAGGTTTAACACTTTCCTTGCAGAACCCGCTAAAACCCGACCTTTTTCCCATTGTCCTTCCCTGCTAAACATGCTAAACCCGTCTTTTGTTTTATATGTTTAATTCAACGTTTTTTTGATAACTTTTAAGACATACTGTACATGGTTTCACTCGGACATCGTGACGAGGATGACGCTTTAGGATGACGTAACCGGAAATCAACCCATCACTGGCTTGCAAGGGCTTCTGGGAAACTGAGGCCCAAAGTCTACGGTGCGTTATGGTCGCATCCATCTGGCTCTGTTCTTTGTTGTTGTTTCACATCGCAGCGGTGGAATGTTTTTCGACTCGATAACAAACGATGGGACTATTTTCAGGGGAATTTTCATTAAATGGAGGTACAATTACAACGGGGTGATTCTTCAAAGGTTAGTGAAAAACGTAATATACCCATCATGTTTGTTCTGGAAGACACCCATAGAGATTCCATTTAGATCCATTGAGGAAGACAGCAAAACATGATGTTTTTCTTTGTCGTCGTCGTTTGTGGATTGCTGATCTTGTTTACTCCCTTGTGTGCATGTTACATCATTACAGCCACAGCAGCATAATAACACGCACCCGTACACACACACACACACACACACACACACACACACACACACACACACACACACACACACACACACACACACACACACACACACACACACACACACACACACACACACCTCTCATGGTATTCTTTTATCACACACCGCATTCTCACTTCCCGTAAAACGCTGGGTCTGAGCCCAAAGTGGGACGCATGCACCCCCACCCCCATGACCAGAGTCACAGTTATAATGAGCCTACAATTCAGGGTGAAACACTATATTTATCATTTTGGGTCCCCAAGGCAGAAAAAAAAAAAAGTTTCAGAAGTACTGCCATGATTTATCAGTACCAGACCCCCCACGCCCACCACCTCATCCTGTCCCAATCATCCCTCTCTCGCTACAGTCATCCACTCTCCCCTCCCTCTCTCTGTTCAGCAGCTTTAATTTCCCACTACTTCTACACCTCTATAATCTTTCTCTGCCCTTTCGCAACCACAGCCCATTACCGCGGAGATGACAGCGACATTACCGCTGAGTATCATTACAGAGGGAGGGCTTTTTACTACACGTGCCATTATTACTGTACATGGCAATCCCTCCTGTGTTTTTTTTGTTTTGTTTCCTTGTTCTTTTTGGGGTGGGGGCGTTGTTCTTTTTCTGACTGTACTGGGAACGCAGGTGTAGATGGTGTTGGCATGAGTGATAGGCTATTTGTTCAATTGTTTTTTTATTTAATCTCTGGTACACCAGTCTACATTGTTCAATGCTCTGGCCCCTTGGGGTCCCCTGGCCACATGTCCAATGAACCATTGGCATAAACCATGTATTTTTAATCAAAGTAAAAAAAGGCCTTGGGGTGCTTTCCTGGCCATATCAGTTCTCCACTTCTCTGTTGAAGAGGTTAGATCCTAGATGCTCAGCTCCACCTCCACCTATACGTTCACTATAGTACGCGGTTCAAGATTGCTCATCACCAAAAGTGGACTGTTTTTTTATGTACATGTACAGCCGTCACCAATCCTAAACATTATTGTCTCATTTATCTTGACTGATTTTTGGAAAACCAATAGGGATTAGAAACCTTTTTTGAATTTTTTGACACGGGCCAGGGCAAGCTTTAGTTTTTCTCACTCTTACATTTGTTTGGCACATTGTTGTTGTTGTTGTTGTTGTCGTCAGCGGGTATGTGGCATGTGGTAGAGTTAAAGGTGAAGGGGTGTCCTCAATACTGTGTAGGTGCAGACATGTACTCACACACGCGCATGGCGGCATGTCATTTGGGCTTTCTTCTCTCCTATCTTTATTGTCTCCTCATACAATATCTAATAACATGAAAACTATACCCTTAAAAACACTTGAGTGAATGTTTTTCTTATCCTATCAGTGTAACAGATCTAGACCTTTAACGACAT